>NC_090616.1:3740541-3794804 GCF_004359215.1 Bremia lactucae
CACAGTCCCCGTTAAGTACACTTGGTGAACTTAAGGGGATGGTCAATTACTAAATAATAGGAATTAGACTCAGCACTCGGGTGTGGTGCACATTTGTGACCAACCCTTGTGTATGTGATGCACATAGTGCATTCACATTAGGAGGGATGACGGCTAGCGTCATCCGTTACGCGAGATATCTGGAAAGATATGCTCGCAATATCTATTAAGTTTTATTTGTAGAGATGACATTTTATTTGGTAAAAAAATAGGTATTTATATTCAATACGACTAAATATAAATCAGTCTGAAAACTACTTCCTACTTGATAAGTGCGCACGAGGAGCCAAATTACCGCTCCCGTGACGACTCTTAATCACAGTACTTAGTGAGTTCGATGAGGTCGCTAACGCGCCCACCACAACTACCTCACTGCACGCAAGAGAAGCAGGTTAAACCGCTTCCTCGCTGTGCTAGGGTGTGTGTCTAAGTAGAGCGTGGCCGCATTACGATGTGCCCGCCTCGCCGCCGTCGTCCATTCTTACATAAAAAGGTCATTTTAGTGTCAACAGGAGACTTGCTATCAGTGTTCAACAAATTGACTTTTAAACACAGCTGCACATCAGGTTATAACTGGAAAAAACACATCGCAGTGGAGAAATTTACGTTATTCGAATGAATAGCTATCCAATTTCACCCCAGTATCTGGCAAAATATCAGCTTTTGCAATGAAGTAGTGTCTTTAGGAATGAGACCAGAACAGAAAAAGTATGTTGCACAATGGTGTTAACCTTTGGAAACACCTTGTTCTCACAAATTTAAGGAGATCGAAAATATGAAGGATACGCTGAAATAAGTAATTTTCATGAGCAATGACATCTTAATTGGGCATCAGACGCAACCGTAGGCAATAATCTTGCTATTATTTATTTGATCCACCTTATTTAATCTACGTTACTTATTATGGATTTTTTTCGGGCAGCAAATAATAAAGTTGAGGCCATCGATGTCAAATCGAACTTGTTTGAATTACAGTTGAAGGGATTATCAGGTGACCTATTCAAAATCATGCTTGCTCAAATTACCCGGATGGTGGAGGGCTATAGCACAGTGGCGGAGATGGGAGCCCCGGAATTACACATAAAAACTCGCGGCTGTCCCCAAGGTTCCCGTGACCTACCAAAAACCACGTAACGGGACCTATCCAAGTTTGAGCATTTAAAAAGGCAATATTTCTAAAGAAAGGGAATGTGGGTGCTGTGGTCAGCTAGGGTGCTAAAAACGAACCTGTCAGTCTGCGAAAGTTAGAAGAAGTTAAAAACCAAATACATTCTTTGCACGGATGGATACCCATAAAAAGGTTGTTTAGCTCGTCGGACCTCTTTGATGGGTCTCTATGTTAACTGGTTGCAAACATTATACTTTCGTCGAAATTGTCCGTGGTGGATGTTAATGCCGATGAAAATTGTACTTACCGAGCACTCGCTGTTTCGTTGAAAAGATTGGAAGATGATCGGGAGTGTGTAGAATCCGACCTATTACATGAAATTGCTGGACGGCGTGAGTTGTACGATCGGCAAGCACAGGAACTTTTTGCTGATTTTGCAAGACTGTGGAGATTATTTGCTAAGGATGAATAAGCCCGGTAGACATTGAGTATTGGAAGCGGATGCGTCAGCATAGGGATGCTGTAATGGGGCACACATCGGTTGGAGAACCGTCGTTGTGGTACATTTACTTTATGGGTAATATACCGATCTATCTAATTTTAAAATAATAAGTTACTTTAATCCCATTTATTATAGGTAGCAAATGTGGTCGCCGCCAGATATAAATCTCGCGGCCAAAATCTATTTTAATTAGCTAGGGTAAGTTTTTTTTTAGTTTAAATAATTAAATAAAGTGCACTTCCCCTTTTGATCTTAAAGCGTTAAGTGCCTTCCTAAGGCTTGCGCATTGATCTGTAAGAGATAGAAGCCTTTCTACGGTATATCCTCTTGGGCACTGCCACTTGGTTCTACGAACCCCTGAATCCCTTGACCTAGGATTCCTTAAGCTTTAATAACTTGTACGACTCCCTGAGTTGTTAAACACATTAGTTTAATGGAACTAAGTGACTTTCTGAGTCTGAAAGTCTTCCTCTGACTTTAAAAGAGATGAAGCTCCGCTACACCTGGGAGCACTCGTAGTCAATCTACGCCTGAGTCTTTGCAAGACTAAACCCTCACGAAAATGAAAGAGGATCCAGAATTCTCAGCATCGCAACGCGCCGCTTATGACAAGCTCAAAACCTTATTTGGGCTTAAGTACGTGGTATTTATTATCTCACAGGGACCAGAGGTCCTACATGCAAGGCTTGAAGCCTTTATGCGGTACGAAACCTACCTGATCGGTCAGGTACAGGACCACTTAGCGGCATCTATGCCAACTCGGTACATCTCTGTATCTGACTCAGAGCCGAGGGCTCGCCCTCTAACTGTAAGTGTAATGGCACTTGAGGAAAAAAGGGAGAAAATCTCCCATTTAGAATTAAGCAGATGGAAATGTCCATTGATTCTGCCTTGTTCTTAACAGAACGGCAAAAGGTGGCTATGGCCATTTCCAAACTTGGAGGTAGAGCCATGGAGTGGGCACTATCGTGCAGCACGTCCATAAACGAAGCTAATCCCTAATGAAATGTGCTGAAATAGCATATGACCAGCATGTTTGCACCGCCTGACCAGGCTTTTCGCATGCGAGCACGGTTCCTAGCGACTCGACAGGGTAAAAGAACCCTAGGGGACTTTATCGGGAGTTAGGAACTTTCATTGCATCTATGCATAAAGACCCGGTGCAAGTAGCATTTGTAGTAACCATCTTTATGGGGGGTCTCAATGAGGGCGTTGCCCGGACGGAATTATTCCGATCTCATCCGGCTACATTTGAAGAGGCAGTTGCCATAGCGCTAGGCGCCGAGTTTGACTTTAAGGCTGCTCGCGTCAGCACGCCTGTTTACCGAACAAGCTCTTCGAGCACATGGGTTCCGTCTAATAGAGTGGAACCCATGGATTTAAGCCTCGTTGACGAAGGAGAAGAAGAGGCTCTTCAAGCTGTGGGACAGCATAAGACCATCCGTAAATATTATATGTGCGGAAGCACGAAACATTCACCTCCAGCCTGCCCTCAAGGAGGTGAGAATAAACAGAACCTAGCCCCAATTGTCTCGGTGCTTAATGGCACGGGGCGAGAGTACAAGCCTGGCTTGCTAGTCGCTCAAGTGACTGTAAAGGGCTTTGATAAGCCGTGGTCAATTTTAATCGACTCAGGAGAGTCTTGCAATTATGCTCGATGCCTTTCTCTTAGAGGAACTCAACAATACGTTGAGGCGTCTAAAGCGCATGAAGGGGTGATACAATTACTGTTCGCTTAGCGACTGGGACTCGTATCACTGTTCAAAAAATTCCATTGAATTTAGATATGAAGTTTCTGGACTTTGACAGTATAATATGCTGTCTCGTGTTTGATTTGTATTCGAGATATGACCTCATCCTTGGTATGGCCTGGTTAGAAGACCATGAGCCATGGACCGATTGGAGGTCTAAGACCTTAGGCGCCACGCGCGATGTTCCTAGCAAAGTTTTGGAGAGTCATGAACCCATCTTTGCTAGGCAACAAAAGCGCTATTGGTGTGGATCATTGAACTAGTCCTTCAGTGTTTTAGACTTGGCATGTCTGAGTTAGTAAACTCTAATGTTAAAAACAGTAATTCTTAGCCCTACCTAGCAGAAATTAGTGGAACGGCACGTACTCCGTCGATTGACACTCGTTTTAATGACGATTCACTGAATACTGAAAGTTTTGTTGGCCTAAGGTCGAGTCATCAAGGGTGTAATATCCCTGAGATCCGTGAAGTAGCACGTCTAAGTCCACCGAGTATGGTCGGCCGAGGTGGCATCATACTGAGTGTCAGTAGTGACACTATTGGCGATTTACCAGGGCATTTTGGGTCAAATTCTCCCAATGCACGTGAAGCTACACGTAAACGCTCGCTGGATAAGAAAGTTGAGTTACCTAACTCCTTGTCGGATGTCAAATTAGACACCATGTCTTGTATAGAACCAACACAGGCTGGAAAACCCGGTGACGTGAATGTCCCGGCCTCTGAGAGGCGTATTATTTCCACTCCAAGACAGGATGGACACGAAGCGTGTATACCCTCACAAAGTGATACGAGTGAGCAATTACATACGCTTGTAAATGGTGGAATCGGTAACATTGAAAGGGAAGTTAGCCTTGTGGCAATCCCTTCGTTACATGCTCTTCTAGAGCTAGACGATATGTCTATTGATGAGTGCGGTCGAGTCTTAAAGGCTGGATTCTTATCGGAAATGGTGGTCATTCGACCAACATTTGAATTAAACTCATCGTCTCTTCTAGACGAAGCTGTCCTGGATGACACAAAAGCTGCACTTAGTGCGCGAAATAAGTCGTCGATATACAAATCCCTCTTATTGCTTGATTAAGGAATTCCAAGATGTGATATGTAATAATCCAACATTGTTTTACCTCCGGATAGAGGTGTTCGTCATGAAATTGACTTGGTTCCGGGTACCAAAATACTGTGTCACACGACAATGGCCTTTACCAAGGGAGCAGTGTGACGTCATTGACGATTTCTTCCGTGCTAAACACGAGGCCGGAATGGTACGAGAGAACAATCTCCTCATTCGATACCGACATTTTGTGTCAAAAAGCCAAATGGTAAATGGCGCATTGTACATGCTTATAATAAGCTGTATACTGTCACTATACCAGCACAAACCCTTAAACCTAGAAAGGATGTTCTTCAATTCAATATGGTGGGATGTACAATGCACCGTGCACTTGACTTTCTCGATGGTTAATGCGAGCTAGGGATGTCCCGCTTACAGCGGTTAGCACCTCGAGCGGTATGTTATGGGAGTGGTTAATTATGCCACAAGGGCTTTCCAACGCCTCGAAAACATTTAATCGTCTAGTTACGCACTTTTACGCCCTCATCGAGGTTATGCACAGACATATCTCGATGACATCTTTGTGAATAGTCGTGCGGAGCAGGTTTGGTCGGATATGGAAAATATTAAGACCATTTCCGAGCAGTGCTCGAGTGTATGCTCACAAATAAATTGTATGCCAATGCATCTGAATGCACTTTTGGCGCAGACAAAATAGCGTTTTTAGGATGCTTTATTGGAAAGCGAGCCGATAGAGTTGATCCCGCTGAGGTGAAAGCCATAGTAGATTGGCCGGTTCCTAAAAACCAAAAGGATTTGCCTGAGTGGTCGGGTCTCGCCAATTACTAACACAAATATACGCGAAAATTACGCTGATATGGCTAGGCCATTATCCAATCTCCTTATAAAGGATCCAGAATGGTGCTGAACTAGCACCGAAAATAATGCTTTTCGAGCACTTAAGGATAGTCTTATCCATGCCCCGATTCTGGCACTGCTAAATCCAAATTGGTGTTTCAGTGTCGTCTGTGACGCATCAGATTTTGCCTTTGGCAGTGCTCTGTTACAAACAGATGTTGATGGGCATGAACGTGTTATCGCGCTCGAGTCTAGACAGCTTAAAGCTGCGGAAAAGATCTATTCAGTTCATGACAAAGAGTTACTTGCTATAAAGTATGCTCTCGTCAAATTCAGAGTTCATCTGCTCGGCTCGAAGCCGTTTGTGATATATACAGATCACGCGTCATTACGCACGGCGACTAAGTCGCCCTATCTCTCACAGAGATCGGCCCGATGGCTATCCTTTTTTGCGGAATACAAACTTCGAGGTGAAGTATAAACCCGGCAAGCAAATGCTTTGGCCGATGCGTTATCACGCAGACCAGATTATGAGCTTTCTCATTTACAATTATCTCGTCGCCTATTCCTGAATTAATCCGCTCGGTTTACGCCAAGGATGAACAGTGTGTAGCTCTGCTACGATCTCTAAAGAACTCGGATTCAGGTACTTAATTACCGGCACGTTTGCGTGCAAGGTTACATCGACTTTCTATCGATAACAACCTGATGCTTTATTGCACAGACATCGCGGACCCTCCGCGTGTCGTTGTTCCTCATGATGAGGGTTTGAAGTACCGAATCCGCTATGAGGCACACGATACAGTCCTTGGTGTTCATGTCGGTAGAGAAAAGACCAACGGCTCTATAAGCCAGAGTTATTGGTGGCCCAAACTTTATAAATGGGTCAGCACATATGTTTGCACATGCGAAAGTTGCCAACGGGTTAAGCCCTCGGCCCATGCTGCTGCACCACTGGCGAGTCTTCCCGTCCCCATAGGCTGCTGGGGGCCACGCGTTTCATTAACGATACTACTGCGTGGTTCAGGGCTTGGTGGGGGGTGAATTAGCCGATAGGCTTGCTGATATCAGCCCTTTTACCGTCTTGCGCCGAGACAGGCAGTCGTGCCGCAGATTGCTGCATCCTTACCAGGATATCCAATTGGCCCTGTAAGCGAGGCTGCTGACGCTTCAGCGTTGAAAGACGGTCCTGAACCGCCTCAAAAGAGCTCTCAACCCGAGCAAGGACCTCACGAAGGAGTTGCACCTCGTGCCGTAGAGCATCAATGCTTACGCCGAAATTTCGGCCTCCTCCCGGGAACCTTCAGTTTCGTGCGGTGAAACTTTTAAAGCGACGTCGTCGTAGGGCCAATACCAGTATCTGGTGAAGTTACTAGGGAACCCCTCTTCTGAAAACTCTTGGTAATTCGAGGTACCTCTTCGGCAAGATTGCACGTACGCCGTAGACGTTTTTGAGCGCCAAGCTCAGGGCTAACTCGCGTCAAACGACGCTTCCCACCACTAAACGTGGGATAGGATGGATCTATAGCCTTAGTGCGGCTTCGATCCATGGTTGTACGGTCAGCCGAAGCACTGAAATATCGGCTAGGCCTTTCTTCGTTTTGTAGCATAAATGCCGATGTAACTGGCCTTTGGCCTTAAGCTTAGCGAAATCGAAGCAAAGCTTCCGTTCCAAACGAACATCACCTCTATCCGCAGACTATCTGATATTCCAGACATTACGAAGTCAGCGGGCCCGGTGGTGCCAGTTCTCAAATGAGACTTCGTTTTCACTCCTTGTTTCGTTTGGAAACAAAACGATCGGAATTTCCCTCGTGGAGTCACCGAAGCCCCACGGGCTTGATCACGTAGACGCGTCCGATACTGGCTTCGGGTCATTACCTTTGGCGTAAGGTATTGCTCATGAAGAGCGTCGCGGGCAGCGATCTCATTCGGCGTCCTCGCCGGGTCACCGGAGATCCAGATGGCCAAGCTACGACCCGCTATCTCTTTGAGATACTCGTCCGCACTAAGCGGAGTGAATCTATATTCACTATGAGCTTTAGCTTTCGCTATCTCGGCAGCTCGACGACGAGCTCTTTCCTCTTTTGGATTTGCCCGCTCTTGCTCTATATCAAGCGGATACGTAATGATGTTGAACTCAGGGTCCTGTGTCCTGCTCAATGCATTTAAGACATGAGTGGCACCACGTTCTGGGAACGAATTCGGGGCCCGCCGACGTTTATCTGGAGAAGAAGGCGTGTAAGAGCGACGCTCTTTCTCCTCATCCTCTGATGAAGAGTGACTTTCAAAGTCCACCATCCCCTCATCGTCGAGGAAGGTACTAAGAGTCTGTGACTCGCGCTTGATTGTTATGAGACAAAGGAAAGAAAACACAACCGAACGGTTAGGTGTTTAAGTTCCAACCTCAAAGAGGAAATGAAGCGAATGTTGTCACTCGGTATCAACAGTCTGATGGGGGAGGGGCACACATCGATTTGAGAACCGTTGTTGTGGTATCTTTACTTTATGGGTAATATACCCTTTTATCTAATTTCAAAATATTAAGTTACTTAAATCCCATTTAGTATGGGTAACAAATGTGTCGCCGCCAGATATAAATCTGGCGGCTAAAATCTATTTTTGATTAGCTAGGGTAAGGTTGTTAGATTTAATTAATTAAACAAAGTGCAGTTCCCCTTTTGATCTTAAAGCGTTAAGTGCCTTTCTAAGGCTTGCGCATTGATGTGTAAGAGATAGAAGCCTTTCTAAGGTATATCCTCTTTAGGCACTATTTGCCACTTGGTTTTACGAACCCCTCAATTCCTTGAACTAGGATTCCTTAAGCTTTAATAGCTTGTACGACTCCCTGAGTTGTTTGACCCATTAGTTCAATAGAACTAAGTGACAATTTGAGTCCGAAAGTATTCTTCTGACTTTAGGAGCGAGGTGGCTCCGCTACACCTGGTAGCACTCGTAGTCAATCTATGCCTGAGTCTTTACAAGACTAATTTCTCACGAAAATGGAAGAGATTCCAGAACTGTCAGAAGCGCAACGCGCCGCTTTTGACAAGCTCAAAGCCTTATTCGGGCTTGAGCACGTGGAATTTAATATCTCCCAGGGACCAGAGGTCCTGCATGCAAGGCTTGAAGCTTTCATGCGGTAGCAAGCCTCCCTGATCGGTCAGGTGTAGGACTATCTAGCGGCATCTTTGCCAACCCGGTACATCTCTGTACCTGACTCAGAGCCAAGGGCTCGCCCTGTAACTTGAAATGTGAAGACATTTGAGGGATCAGAGGGAGAAAAACTCCCCTTTTGGATTAAGCAGATGGAAATGTCCATTGATTCCGCCTTGTTCTTAACAGAACGGCAAAAGGTGGCTATGGCCATTTCCATACTTGGGGGTAGAGCCATGAAGTGGGCACTATCGTGCAGCACATCCATAAACGACGCTTTCCCTCATGGGATTCCGTGAAACAGCAAATGACCAGCATGTTTGCACCGCCAGATCATGCTTTTCGCATGCGAGCACGGCTCCTAGCGACTCGACAGGGTAAAAGAATCTTAGGGGACTTTGTCCAGGAGTTGAGAACTCTCATTGCATTTTTGCATTAAGACCCGGTGCAAGAAGCAATTGTAGTGACCATCTTTATGGGGGGTCTCAATGAGGGCGTTGCCCGGACGAAATTGTTCCGATCTGATCCGGCTACGTTCGAAGAGGCAGCTGCCACAGCGCTATGCGCCGAGTTTGACTTTAAGTCTGCTCGCGTTAGCACGCCTGTCTACCGAACAAGCTCTTCGAGAACATGGGTTCCGTCTAATAGAGCGGAACCTATGGATTTAAGCCTCGTTGAGGAAGGCGAAGAGGCTCTTTAAGCTGTAGAACAGCAGAAGACCATCCGTAGATGTTATATGTGCGGAAGAACGAAACATTTACGCCCTGCCTGCCCTCTTCGAAATTTGCGTTAAGCTCGAAAGAGCTCCAACTCCGACCTATACGACATCTGGTACGGTGCGGGAAAACATCGATACCGCCCTACTGGGGAAGACCTAGGCTCTGTTAAGCCTCCGGGAGGTGAGAATAAACAGAACCTAGCCTCAATTAGCTCGGTGCTCAATGGCACGGGGCGAGAGTACAAGCCTGGCTTGCTAGTCGCTCAAGCGACTGTTAAGGGCTTTGATAAGCCGTGGTCAATTTTAATTGACTCGGAAGCGTCTTGCAATAATGCTCGACGCCTTTCCCTTGAAGGAATTCAACAATACGTTGAGGCGCCTAGAGCGCATGAAGGTGATACAATCACTGTTCGCTTAGCGACTGGGACTCGTGTCACTGTTCCTAAAGTTCCATTGAACTTAGGTATAAAGTTTCTGGACTTTGACAGTATGGAACGCTGTCTCGTCCTTGATTTAGATTCGAGATATGATCTCATCCTTGGTATGGCCTGGCTAGAACACCATGAGCCATGGATTGATTAGAGGTCTAAGACCTTAGGCGCCACGCGCAATGTTCTTAGCAAAGTTTTGGAGAGTCATGAGCCCACCTTTGCTAGGCAACAAAAGCGCTATTGGCTCGGATCATTGAATGAGTCTGTCAGTGTATTAGACATTGGCATGTCTAAGTTAATAAACTATAATGCTTAAAACATTAATTCTGAGCCCGACTCAGCAGAAACAAGTGAAACGGCACGTACTCCGTCGTGTGATACTCGTTAGAATAACGATATACTAAATGCTGAAAGCATTGTTGGCCTAAGGCCAGGATGATGGCGCATTATTGCCCATCCAAACTTCTCTCGTTGCTCACAACATGGAGACAGCAAAGTTTTCTAATGCTGTCTCGTCGTCTGCGCTGGATAGCGCAGCGACCATTCATGAGAGCGCTGCTCATAAAAGCGCAGCCGCTTCTCCGTTGGATAAAGCCACAACGCCTTATGCTCAGACCATTATCCATAATGGTTGGCCGAATCATCATGGGTGCAATATCCCTGAGATACGCGGAGTGGCACGTCTAAGTCCACCGAGTATGGTCGGCCGAGGTGGCATCATACTGAGTGTCAGTAGTGACACTGTTGGCGGTTCGCCAGGACCTCAAGGGTGCAATATACCTGAGATACGTGGAGTGGCACGTTTAAGTCCACCGAGTGTGGTCGGCCGAGGTGGCACCATACTGAGTGTCAATAGTGACACTAATGGCGGTTCGCCAGGGCATTTTAAGTCAAACCCTCCTAATGCACGTGAAGCGACACGTAAACGTTCGCTGGATAAGCAAGTTGAGATACCTAACTCCTTTTCGGATGTCGAATTAGACACCATGTCTGATATAGAACCAATACGGGCTGGAAAACCCGGGGACGTGAATGTCCCGGCCTCTAAGAGGCGTAATGTCTCTACTCCAAGACAGGGGAGACGCGAAGAGTTTATACCCTCACAAAGTGTACGTGTGATCAATTACATACGCCTGTAAATGGTGTAACCGATAACATTGAGGGGGAAGTTAGCCTTGCGGCAATCCCCTCGTTACATGCTTTTTTAGAGCTAGACGAAATGTCTATTGATGAGTGCGGTCGAGCCTTAAAAGCTGGTGACTTATCTGAAATGGTCATTCGACCTATGGTTGAGTTAAACTCATCGTCACTTCTAGACGAAGCTTTCCTGGATGACACAAAAGCTGCACTTAGTGCGCGAAATGGATCATCGATCCTTAAAGATACGGATCCCTTTTATTCCTTGATTAAGGAATTCCAAGATGTGGTATGTAATAACCCACCATAAGTTTTACCTCCGGATAGAGGTGTTCGTCATGAAATTGACTTGGTTCCAGGAACCAAATACTGTGTCACAAGACAATGGCCTTTACTAAAGGAGCAGTGTGACGTCATTGACGATTTCTTCCGTGCTAAGCACGAGGCAGGAATGGTACGAGAGAGCAAATCTCCTCATCCGACATTTTGTGGCAAAAAGTCAATTGGTAAATGGCGCATTGTACATGCTTATAATAAGCTTAATGCTGCAACTATACCAGCACAAACCCCCATTCGTAGAAAGGATTTTCTTCAAGATAATATGGTGGGATGCACAATGTACAGTGCATTGGACTTAGTCGATGGCTACTACCAATTGCTCATGCGAGCTAGCGATATCCCGCTTACAGCGGCTAGCACCCCAAGCGGCATGTTATGGGAGTGGCTGGTTATGCCACAAGGGCTTTCCAACGCCCCGGCAACATTTAATCGTCTAGTGACGCAACTGTTTCGCCCACCCCCCCTCATCGAGGTTATGCACAGACTTATTTCGATGACATTTTTGTCCATAGTCGTGCGGAGCAGGGTCGGTCGGATATGGAAAACCATTTAGACCATTTGCGAGCAGTGCTCGAGTGCATGCGCACAAACAAATTGTATGCCAATGCATCTAAATGCATTTTTGGCGCAGACGAAATTCCTTTTTTAGGATGCTTCATTGGAAAGCGAGGCCTTAGAGCGGATCCCGCTAAGGTAAAAGCCATAGTAGATTGGCCGGTTCCTAAAAACCAAAAGGATTTGCGTAAGTGGTTGGGTCTCGCCAATTATTTACACAAATATAGCGAAAATTACGCTGATATGGCTAGGCCATTATCTAATCTCCTTAAAAAGGATACAGAATGGTGCTGGACTAGCACCGAAAATAATGCTTTTCGAGCAGTTAAGGATAGTCTTATCCATGCCCCGATTCTGGCACTGCCAAACCCAAATTGGCCTTTCAGTGTCGTCTGTGACGCATCAGATTTTGCCATTGGCAGTGCTCTGTTACAAACAGATGTTGATGGGCATGAACGTGTTATTGCGTTCGAGTCTAGACAGCTTAAAGCTGCGGAAAAGAACTACCCAGTTCATGACAAAGAGTTACTTGCTATAAAGTATGCTCTCGTCAAATTCAGAGTTCATCTGCTCGGCTCGAAGCCGTTTGTGATATATACAGATCACGCGTCATTACGCACGGCGACTAAGTCGCCCTATCTCTCACAGAGATCGGCCCGATGGCTATCCTTTTTTGCGGAATACAAACTTCGAGGTGAAGTATAAACCCGGCAAGCAAATGCTTTGGCCGATGCGTTATCACGCAGACCAGATTATGAGCTTTCTCATTTACAATTATCTCGTCGCCTATTCCTGAATTAATCCGCTCGGTTTACGCCAAGGATGAACAGTGTGTAGCTCTGCTACGATCTCTAAAGAACTCGGATTCAGGTACTTAATTACCGGCACGTTTGCGTGCAAGGTTACATCGACTTTCTATCGATAACAACCTGATGCTTTATTGCACAGACATCGCGGACCCTCCGCGTGTCGTTGTTCCTCATGATGAGGGTTTGAAGTACCGAATCCGCTATGAGGCACACGATACAGTCCTTGGTGTTCATGTCGGTAGAGAAAAGACCAACGGCTCTATAAGCCAGAGTTATTGGTGGCCCAAACTTTATAAATGGGTCAGCACATATGTTTGCACATGCGAAAGTTGCCAACGGGTTAAGCCCTCGGCCCATGCTGCTGCACCACTGGCGAGTCTTCCCGTCCCCATAGGCTGCTGGGGGCCACGCGTTTCATTAACGATACTACTGCGTGGTTCAGGGCTTGGTGGGGGGTGAATTAGCCGATAGGCTTGCTGATATCAGCCCTTTTACCGTCTTGCGCCGAGACAGGCAGTCGTGCCGCAGATTGCTGCATCCTTACCAGGATATCCAATTGGCCCTGTAAGCGAGGCTGCTGACGCTTCAGCGTTGAAAGACGGTCCTGAACCGCCTCAAAAGAGCTCTCAACCCGAGCAAGGACCTCACGAAGGAGTTGCACCTCGTGCCGTAGAGCATCAATGCTTACGCCGAAATTTCGGCCTCCTCCCGGGAACCTTCAGTTTCGTGCGGTGAAACTTTTAAAGCGACGTCGTCGTAGGGCCAATACCAGTATCTGGTGAAGTTACTAGGGAACCCCTCTTCTGAAAACTCTTGGTAATTCGAGGTACCTCTTCGGCAAGATTGCACGTACGCCGTAGACGTTTTTGAGCGCCAAGCTCAGGGCTAACTCGCGTCAAACGACGCTTCCCACCACTAAACGTGGGATAGGATGGATCTATAGCCTTAGTGCGGCTTCGATCCATGGTTGTACGGTCAGCCGAAGCACTGAAATATCGGCTAGGCCTTTCTTCGTTTTGTAGCATAAATGCCGATGTAACTGGCCTTTGGCCTTAAGCTTAGCGAAATCGAAGCAAAGCTTCCGTTCCAAACGAACATCACCTCTATCCGCAGACTATCTGATATTCCAGACATTACGAAGTCAGCGGGCCCGGTGGTGCCAGTTCTCAAATGAGACTTCGTTTTCACTCCTTGTTTCGTTTGGAAACAAAACGATCGGAATTTCCCTCGTGGAGTCACCGAAGCCCCACGGGCTTGATCACGTAGACGCGTCCGATACTGGCTTCGGGTCATTACCTTTGGCGTAAGGTATTGCTCATGAAGAGCGTCGCGGGCAGCGATCTCATTCGGCGTCCTCGCCGGGTCACCGGAGATCCAGATGGCCAAGCTACGACCCGCTATCTCTTTGAGATACTCGTCCGCACTAAGCGGAGTGAATCTATATTCACTATGAGCTTTAGCTTTCGCTATCTCGGCAGCTCGACGACGAGCTCTTTCCTCTTTTGGATTTGCCCGCTCTTGCTCTATATCAAGCGGATACGTAATGATGTTGAACTCAGGGTCCTGTGTCCTGCTCAATGCATTTAAGACATGAGTGGCACCACGTTCTGGGAACGAATTCGGGGCCCGCCGACGTTTATCTGGAGAAGAAGGCGTGTAAGAGCGACGCTCTTTCTCCTCATCCTCTGATGAAGAGTGACTTTCAAAGTCCACCATCCCCTCATCGTCGAGGAAGGTACTAAGAGTCTGTGACTCGCGCTTGATTGTTATGAGACAAAGGAAAGAAAACACAACCGAACGGTTAGGTGTTTAAGTTCCAACCTCAAAGAGGAAATGAAGCGAATGTTGTCACTCGGTATCAACAGTCTGATGGGGGAGGGGCACACATCGATTTGAGAACCGTTGTTGTGGTATCTTTACTTTATGGGTAATATACCCTTTTATCTAATTTCAAAATATTAAGTTACTTAAATCCCATTTAGTATGGGTAACAAATGTGTCGCCGCCAGATATAAATCTGGCGGCTAAAATCTATTTTTGATTAGCTAGGGTAAGGTTGTTAGATTTAATTAATTAAACAAAGTGCAGTTCCCCTTTTGATCTTAAAGCGTTAAGTGCCTTTCTAAGGCTTGCGCATTGATGTGTAAGAGATAGAAGCCTTTCTAAGGTATATCCTCTTTAGGCACTATTTGCCACTTGGTTTTACGAACCCCTCAATTCCTTGAACTAGGATTCCTTAAGCTTTAATAGCTTGTACGACTCCCTGAGTTGTTTGACCCATTAGTTCAATAGAACTAAGTGACAATTTGAGTCCGAAAGTATTCTTCTGACTTTAGGAGCGAGGTGGCTCCGCTACAGATGCATTCGCTAATGCATACAAGCGCCAGTTTTCTTCTACACGGCATCTGGAACCGGCACAATGTCTCTTTACTCTTGGGTGCCTCCAAACAATCAACAGCGTTGTGTATTGCCTTTGTCAATGAAAACAAACACGTGTCTGTTATGTTGCAACCTCAGCATCCAGCTCCGCTCATCGCTGCGCGTTGGAGAAGAGTTACTTCCTCGGACGCCCTAGCATGACAAGAATTATTCAATACAACCTTTGAATTGATAGGCGCAAAGATCTGCCTCTCTGCACCCGCCAGTCACCATTGAATAGTTTAATCTTAGACAGCTTGTTTTATCCGCTAATGTACAAGTGCAGTAGATGTGAAGATTCATGGAAGCTAGTCGAACGCAAATACTACTGAATTTGTAACAGGCTAAATTTGCCCTACGTTACACAAACTCGTTAAATACACCAAGTGCACTTAACGGAATGGTCAATTACTTCATGTGAAGTACTTAGACCTGCCACTCTGGTGTGGTTCACATAGTGACCCACCCTTGTGTATGTGATGCACATAGTTGAATTCACATTAGAAGGGATGACGGCTAGCGTCATCCGTAATCGGGGGTGTTCAGAATTATACGCTCGCAATGTAGGGATGCATATCTACAGAGGTGGCGTCCATTGATTGAATAAACGGTTTTATATTTAATTCGATTAAATTTGAATCAGTCTTAAAAGTACTTCCTCGTTAACGAGTGCGCACATGAAGCCGGATTACTGGTTACTGACACGCTCCGAGAGACGGGTCCTAAGAAGTACTACCAGTGCTACCAAGTGTAGGCGGGCGCTACTGATAACAGCCACGCTCTACTTATGCACGCACCTTCTAGCACAGTGTAAAAGCGTTTAAAGCCTCCTCTCACGTGCAATGAAGAAATTGATGAACGCCTAAGCGACCTTACAAAACGAATTAAGTTCCTTATGAAAAGAGTCGACGCGGAAGAGGATGAGCCTCGTATTAATTGGCACATTTCCCTCACCTCTCCGAACATCATCGGGAGTTGGTGAGCACATGGCGCAGGGACTTGGTGAACAAGCCATTACCAGGCTCTTGGGTAGTCCTCTTGAGCAACATGTTGCTCAGTTGGAGCAGTTTGACGCATTCGTGCTCGGACAGCGGAGAGCCGCGTCCGAGGCACAAAGCGATGCTGAGGCGGCGTCCGTCACTCAGGCTCCGGATGAGCTGAGGCGAGAGCAGACTTGGAGCGAGGCTCTCAACAGAACTGTTGAGATGCTCTCCGCCCGCCCGTATCAGCCGAGGCCCGTTCGCACCCAAGTTCGATAAAAATGCAGCGCGGACGGTTGTCCATTGGATGTTAGCCGTGTAGCAATGCGGTGTGGCATAGCTCATCGAAAACAACACCCGGATGGTGTCGTACATCATGTCGCATTTGCGCGGCAAGGCCTCAGAGTAGACTTACTCGGCGCTTATGGCAGACTGAAATGCTTTTCCAACATGGGCTATCGTTAAGGAAAAGCTTTGCTCCATGACCAGCCGCCGAAAAACGAGGTGTTGCTTGAGGCGCGCCGACAAGTGAAGCGATTTCTGCAAGAATATGTGCAGGAGATGAAATATCTACCCAGCTTGTGCAGACTAAAGTAGTTGATAGGACGAAGACATGCAGTCATGCGTCTGAGTGTCCTACACAGAGCCAAAAGCTTGTGGCAGTAGACGGTGATCTGACAGGAAGTCAAGCGTCGCATGATCCGGCACAGTGCATGGGCCTGGTGCGGTTGAGAGGGGTGCGTAAGCCGAGAGATCAACGGCATCCGCTTCCACAAAGGTCGTGGTGACACGAAAAACGATTACCCGATAAATAAGGACGATCAATGGCACGTCAAAACGAGTGATCTTTGGACCAGTACCCGGAAAAAGAGACGGGCCTTAATTCAAGGTGTTTGAATCCGTCGAAGATAAATTGGCCGAGGCATCCTCAGTTGAGGTGCTCCATCACGTCTTAAAATCTGCCGCGGAGATAGAGAAACTCCCGGAGATGTCGCGGGATCTGTCCTGTCCAAACTTAAGAAAGGAAAAGTCGCACGATGTAGTCGCACTAGTTCTAGACGAGAAATTAGTGGATTGTTGCTCGTCGTCCTCGGTGGATGAGAGCGTCCTAGAAACGGACAAAAATAAACGATAAATTGCTCAAAGCTGCGATGCCTTGTGATTCAGTCCGTTTTTTTCTCCTGTGGAAATATCGTGATAAAAAATAGTGCCGAGCCGTCGACATGCCAATAGGGTCATCGGGCACAAAAATGACCTCGAACCTGGCAACAAGTTTTGTGTGACGTTGCCGAAAGAACAATTCGATTATATCGATGAGTCCTTCGACAAAAGAGCCAGATGGGACATGCACGTGAAAGCAAGTCGCCTCACCGCAGCCCGACCTTCTGTGTGCATAAGGCCACAGGTGGATGGCGCGCGGTTCACGCTCACTTAAAGCCGAGCAAGGCCACCTTATCGGCGCAAACGCAGATCCCCGGATAAATGTTTTGCTGAACTGCATGGGTAGTCAGCTATCTTTTCCGCGTTAGAATTAAATGATGGCTACTATCAGGTACTCATGAGCGAGTCCGATGTAGCGAAAACGGCAGTAAGCACCCCAAGGGGTATGCTTTGGATGTGGCTTGATATGCCTTAAGGTTTAAAAAAAGCACCATCGACATTCAACCGAGGGGTGACTCACGTGATCCGTCAGCGCCGTGCGTACGCGCCCCATTACTTTGACGATGTATTCGTTCATAGTAGGGTCGAGGATGGGCTGAGCGAAATAGAGCTGCACAAGCGTCATTAAGACACCGTGTTGCAGACTCGGGAGGACGCCAAATGGTACGCCAACTTGCAAAAGCGTGTCGTACGGGTCTCCGAGATACCTGTGATGGGCTGCATCGTAGGGACACACGGTGTACGAGCAGACCCAGACAAGGTAAAGTCGGCAAAGGAATGGCCAATCCCACGACAAGTGAAAAATTTGCGCCTATTCAAAGGACTAGCTCATTACTTGCATAAGTATATGACGAATTATGCGGAGCGGACTAAGCCCTTGTCTGACCTCCATTAAAGGTAACAAGAATGGGTTTGGTCAAATGGACGGGAAGATGCGCTCACATCAGTGAAGCAATCTCTTGTAGAGGCACCGGTCTTAGCATTGCTAGACACGGATAAGCTCTTTAGTGTCGTCTGCGATGCAAGTACTTTTGCAATTGGCAGCGCGCTCATGCAAAACGATGACAATGGTGTTGACCGTGTCATATTTTATCAGTCCCGGCTTATGAAGCCGCGGAAAATAATTACCCTGTGCATGGCAAGAAGCTATTTTCAAAAATCTACTCGTGTTTAATTTGAGTGTACCTGTTGGGCACCGAACTATTTGTTGTTTAAACGGATCACGCATCACTGCCGACCGCAATAAAATCACAATACCTCTCGCCTAGAATGGCAAGATGGCTCACATCCTCTTCTGAATTCAATCCCAAGTTATATACAAGCCGGGTAAATCGAATGTCTAGACTGACGCGTCAATCGCAGACCAAACTTCGCGGCAATACACCAGAATAGTATGTCTCGTGCTAAGGCACAAGTTGAGTCGTCAACGTTGGCATCCATGCAGGCATACCACGTGACGAACTCCTTGACCTCCGAAATAAAGAAGAGATACAGTCAGGACGAACTTTGTCGCCTGCTGTTGAATCACTTTGGTGGACGAAAGGTCTCCCTTCCGTCGCACCTGAAGGCTAAGCTAAGTCGAATTAGCTACAGCGATGGCCCACGATGGCATCAGCTATCACATTTTTACCTCTTGAGAATCTATGTCCCTCAAGACACAAATCTCAAGCTGAAGATTCTCCACGAGCTCCATGATGCACCATCGAGTGGGCATCTGGGCCGTGGAAATAGATTTTTACGAGTGTCAGAGGAGTTTTGGTGGTCACACCTTATATTCGCGCCTGCAAACAGTGTCAGCGCGTAAAGCCTGCAGCGTCCAGCAATGCGTTACTGAAGCCGCTGCCGATTCCAGCGGATTGCTGGAAGTCGGTCATGCTGGACTTCATCTTTGACATGCCGCCTGACCAGAAATGTCGCATGGTGCTTGTCAACTTTGGAGAAAGACTGAGCAAAATGGTGCATTTACCACCATGTAGCACCACGATCACAGGCAAGGGGTAACTCTATCTGTCCAGGATTACGACAACACGGGATGCCGGAGTCCATAGTATCGGACTGGGACTCTTGTTTTACGTCGGGTTTCGGTGTCATGGGTTAGAGCTGCTGGGTAGCAAGCTCCACATTCTACAGCCGATCATCGCCAGACCGATGGCTAATCGGGTTGTGACGGATGTATTGCGAACGGCAGTGACTCCCAGAGAATGGAGTAAAAAATTGCCCTCGTGGAGTTTGCTATAAATAACAGTGTCCATGCCAGTACGGGTGAGACACCGGTTTATGTAAACGAACCGCGCCATCCTCGGACCCCAGTCTCGTTTGTGCACATCCCGATTCTTAGAAGGGAGGGCCCTTCACTACTCTTGGTGCGAAAGAGGGACATAGTTTCGTCAATATGACGATGACCCGCGAGGGTACATGTCAACAACGAAATGACCGTGCTGGTCAAGCAGGGATCAGTATGGAGTCTCGGCGAGGAATGCATGGGCTCCAGAGGTTTTGTTATTAGCAGCTACGTCCTACAACCAACCTCTTGGCGGAGTTATAGGCGACTTGATGCTAAAACCGTGAGCAAGGGTCAACACTTTGTGGATGAACGCTTGCCATCGCACGAAAAGTCTGTGACGCGATGACAAGCGCACAGGACAAGCACAACAATATGCGGACCAAAACGGTTGCAAAATAATGAACGCTTTAGAGCGAAAACGAGTACTATTAAGTACTGCTACCCTACCTAAAATGCAGTTTCTGTATTACCCGGAGGTAATACGAAATTATTGCCGCGTTTCATCTGGCCGATTGCGGTGGAGGCTGGAGACCTAAATTAAAGGCTCACTCTTCCCCGTATAAGAAGACACACCTTGTATTTTACGTGGGTCATCCCGGTATGTTGATCCAAAAGCAATAACAAAACCCATCATTTTAAGGAGACAGATGGCGACGCCGACTGTGAGTCGAGCGTCGTTCTAGTGAAAGAGACGGGGAAATAAAAAACTTCCATCTGAATGACTCTTCCGACCACGTTACGGACTTGGAGAGCGAGGGATATCATGCGCATAACGCGGATTCCTCAGCATCAACTTTTTCAAAAGGCCCAGTTGAAGTTTCAGCTTTTGGTAACCCTGGCAATACTTAGCGCGGGCATCGTGAAGATTCGAAGTCAGTTTCGAGATTTGACTTTCGAGATCCCCGATGTCCCTCGTTCCTCCCGTTGACGATTTTACCAAATGTAAAATTTGTTATTAAAGAGGGGGGGGGGATGTAACAGGCTAAATTTGCCCTACGTTACACAAACCCGTTATATACACTAAGTGCACTTAATGGGATGGCCAATTACTTCATGTGAAGTACTTAGACCTGCCACTCTGGTGTGGTTCGCATAGTGGCCCACCCTTGTGTATGTGATGCACATAGGTGCATTCACATTGGAAGGTATGCGGCTAGCGTCATCCGTAATCCGAGGTGTTCAGAATTATACGCTCGCAATGTAGGGATGCACATCTACAGAGATGGCATCCATTGATTAAATAAAAGATTTTATATTTTATTCGATTAAATTTGAATCAGTCTTAAAAGTACCTCCTAGTTAATAAGTGCGCGCATGAAGCCGAATTACCAATTCCGTGACGACTCTTGCCATAAAATACTTAGTTCGCTGGGTATGGGCGCTTGGGCGCTCATCAATTTGTTCACCGCACGTGAGAGAAGGCTTTAAACGCTTTCTCAATGGCTAGAAAGTGTGTGCATAAGAAGAGTGTAACGGGCTAAAGTTTCCCTATGTGATACAATCCCCTTTAAGTACACTTTGTGTACTTAAGGGGAAAGTAAGTTGCTTTAGTGAAGTAATTAGATCCACCACTGGGTGCTGTTCACATTGTGACCCTTTCTTGTGTATGTGATGCACATGAGGGCATTCAATCTTACTGGGATGACGGCTAGCGTCATCCAAGATACGAGGAATTATAGCAATACACTCGCAATAAATACCAGTGCATCTATTAAGAAATGACATTTAGAAATTGGTTGTGCTAGGTATTGATATTGAATACGATTAAATATTAATCAGTCTGAAAGCTACTTCTTCGATGACAAGTGCGCATGTAACGGGGCACTGCCGACTTGTACTGCTTCAGTACAAGTCCACTTCGCACTGCCTCAGTGCGAGTGGTGCCTCACGTCACTTCACGTACACTAGTACGTACAGAGGAAGACTATGTTAAGCCACTTGCTTTAAAGAGGGTTAATTAAAAGCTGCATTAATATAATCAAGTGCTTCTTGTCTTTCTACTTCTAACTTAATTAAAAACTAACACAAAACATGTACTAAAAGTATCATCTGTCTTTCTCTTTGCGCGCGTCCAGCGCTGCTGAACCGCTGAGAAAGTAGACATAATGGTCTATATTTACCAATGGATAAGCTTATAGAATATTACCATGTAAAGTAATATTCTCCAGATATAATCTACCTTTTGAATAATATAGTATTTAACAACCGTTAAGTATTAATTTAATGTAACGATGCACCCCGTTACATCACCCCTTCCTTAAACGACAATCACTCTGACTGTTATTGTATGAAGTGGTCACTATGAAACCACTTTATTAAAAATGATGTTGGTTGGCTGGATTCATCATTTTTAATTCTATCGCATGGTTAACAAGTCCATGCGGTAAGCGAACAGTGCGGCGCCTTCAGCTGCGGTGCATGCAGCCGCGGGCGACGCATTATTGTCTCTTGCGGCAGACATTCCGTCTGCCGTAGTGTCATCTTCTCCCGCAACTCTAAATGTTGCGGGTGCACACGTGGTGATACACCACGTGAATGCGACTTCTCTTTGGAGGTCGACTACGAATGCGAGTCGGACGAAATGACCGACTCGGGCATAGCAGAACAGTCGCCTGATAGACGTCAGGCGGCTGACTATGAGCCTTAGAATGAGGGGGCTCATTCGAGTAGACGTGCTGGTAGCATTCGCTACAGCATGTTCGGTTCCGACGATGAGGATGATTCCTCATCGCCAGCACCGTCTCCCGTGCCGTCACCCGCACGTATTTCTGTGCGTGGTAATGACGAGGGCGTAAGCCGTCGTAATAAAAGTTCTTGTGGTAACCCTGCTTCAGTGGGTACCACTCAGGGATCGTAGACACTAAAATGTCTCGTCGTGTCCCTGAGAAAAACCTGTGGCTTTTGCACGAACAGCTAATTAATATCTTGTATGGAAAGACTACTCTTTACAATAAATATCCCTTATTTATTGCGACAAAGCTACATGGCCTTTATCCCAGCGCGAAGAACTTTCGCGCTGAGCAAGATATTAATCTCGATGCTTTTTTTAAGCATCGATGGTATAGTGGCAACAAAAAGCGAGATATAGTCTCATGCGAGCCTGTAGCGCGTTCATTCGCAATGTCAATGACATCGGACGCGAAGCCCGGCTTCAAAGACTTGTCGTGATTCGTGTTAAGTTTGAAAAACGAACTCCAACGGGTGCTAGGTATAAACTGCATCGGTTGGCTTGTGAGGCAGGACTTCCATGCCTCACGTGGGGTGACCCCTGCCCGTGTAGTGTTGACAACACGAAGCGAGTAAAAGGGGATGTCTATTCCCTTTCTTCGCCCTGGGGAAGGGTTCGCATCTCTATCGAGATGCGCGAGGCGATTGACGTTTTGCAATTGATTTACAAGCGCCAAAGGCGCATGTTTCCCGTTGGACCCTCTGATCCATCGGATGGGTCTCGTCATACTGACGGACGAGGTCCCCAACGTCAGCAACCAGCTGGGAACGAGGATCCCAACTGTCATGTGAAGGTGGATGACCACGCCAGCAAACAAGATAACTCGTTCGCTGCCCCTTCACATCGCGGTGGTTTTCGATACGTTCCACAAGGAAACGTTAACCACCGTGAGAAATCTAAAAATGGTTGTGGCGGAGGAGAAAAAATTAGATTCGAACCATGTGTCGAATCTAATGTCGAGGATTGACAAAATCGATCACTTCCTCCATGATTTGGCGGAGGGACTTGAGCACGAGCGCGGCAAGCGTCGATCGTTGGAGCAGACGGTGCAGGATCACCATATCGAGCGGTTGGAAGACCGTTCGAAGAGTGCGTACTCCATGTTGGAGTACGAACGGAATTATCACGCTCTTCGTGATGAGCTGTCGTCGGCTCATCGCGGTTTCGAGGATTTTCGGACCCGACATGAGAATCGCCAGGGTTCAGCATGAGAATCTGGTTCGTGAGCACAAGAATCTTTTAGGGATTCTTGAAAAGGGTGGTCAGATCCGTCCTCGGAAGAGACCGCGTACTGATGGTATGGGCGGAGTTGACTAACGTAAAACGTAGGATGCGTTCGCATCGTACGTGGCAATTCTATCGTGTACGCATTGTCTCTACAATGCAGTACACGGAAAGGCCCAATGAACTTGGGTTTTAGCTTACTGCTACCCACATTAGTGACTAATCGCTTAGGTAAGTTTACCGAAGAGAGTAGTACTAGGTCATTAGCTTTATGAAAGTACATAAGTTCTTCCATTTTTGTCTGCGTTTCGTTTCTGACGGTCCACTGCGTTAGCAATGGAATTCTTTTCGAAACAGATTACTGTTTCTCGAGCCAGCAGAAATTTCTCTGCTGACTCAATTGCTGTCTTTTCTTAGTGCGCTTTGTGAGCACTGCCATGAGATCTTCTCATCTACGATGTCGAAGCAATCGGCATTGACATCACTCGCGTCGTTGGTAACTTCGACGCGTGATGAGATGAGCCAGAAATGGTTTTACTCGTGCGAGTCCACCCCCCCTTAAACTAGAGGATCCCTCTAATTGAATTGATATACGTTGTAAGCGCATGCACAGTATTGATTGCGAATTCGACCATCGGTAAAACCTCGCTCCAATTCGGATATAATTGGACGTAACCTCGAAGTATCTCTTCGAAGACGCGATTTACGCGTACCGTCTGACCATCTGTCTCTGGATGATCAGGAGTTGACATAGTCAGACGTGTTCCGAGAGATCGGAATACGGATTGCCAAAAGTCCGCCGTAAACCGTGGATCTCGATCCAAGACCAGCTCAAGGCGTAACCCGTGGAGTTTGAATACCTTGTCGATGAAGACACGGGTTCAGCCCAGAGCCGTGATTTACTCTGTTATTGCAGCAAGATGTACCATCTTGCTGAATATGTCTATAAAAAAAAGATTCCATTGTTTTTGTGATCGTCTTCGGGAAATTCGAAGACTAAGTCCATAGATACCGACCATTAACATTCTGCCGGAAGTGGTAGAGGTTGGAGAGGAGCACGAAATGAAGGGCTAGGCTTCACCCGTTGACATACCTCAAAGCACGAATGTACTTGCGCACGAACTGATACTGGCGGGGCCAGTAAAAGTCGCGACTTACTGTGAGATAAGTTTATTCACGTCCACGATGCCCACTTTTTGGTGCATCGTGACACTCATACATGATGCGCAAGCGCAAATCATTGTGAGTTAAGACGACGATACGTGGAGTGTCGCCCGCGACGGCTGTGTAATATAATAAGACGTTGCGTGTTGTGTATCGATCGGATGACGATCGATATAAAGCCGGCAAATATTTTTAAAGATTTTTCGGATGGATTCATCAAATGATCCATCAGACAAAGAAGGTCTTTATCTTCTTTATAGGCATTCTTTGTTTCATCAACTAAGGTTGATGATGGAACACTCGAAGTGAGTGTTGCAACAGTAAGATCACTTTCACTGTTGGGATGCACAGCTGACTCGAAATCGGGTCGGCGTGATAACGCATCAGCGACATTAAGTCGTCCTGGTTTATATTCGGCGGAGAAGTTATACTCCGCGAAGAAGGATAGCCACCTCGCTATTCTTTGCGAGAGGTATGGGCTATTGACGGCCGTGCGTAATGACGCATGGTCCGTGTATACGATGAACGGTCTATCTCCTAGGAGGTAGATCCTAAATTTAGCCAATGAATATTTCATGGCAAGGAGTTCCTTATCATGCACGGGGTACTTGCGTTCAGCTGGTTGCATCTGACGCAATTGGTAACAGACGACGCGCCCCGCGCCGTCTGTATCGTATTGCATTAACGCACAGCCGATAGCGAAATCGCTGGCGTCACAGACCACATGAAATTGTCTGTCTTTATCTGCAATCGACAAGATGGGCGATTGCATCAAACTTTGCTTGATACCTTCAAATGAACGCTGACACAATCAGCGTTTCATAGCCATCTTTTTTTCAAGAGACGAGAGGGATGAACTGTCATCTCGGCATAATTGCGGGAGTACTTGTGCAAGTACGCCGCTAATCCAAGGAACTTTCTAAGTTTTTTTACATCGACTGGAACTGGCCAGTCGGTATTTGCCTTGACCTTTTTGGGATCAGGGCGCTCGCCGTGTTAACCGACGATGCATGAGGAGAAAGCTTCTCAGATAGTTAATGCTGAAATAGCTAGACTTCAGAATCCCGAGAGATAAATCCCTCGGCAGCCTGTTGAAAAGGGGTCCGGAAGATACTATTAAGCGACTTGGTTTATGACGGATCAATTGTAGGCGCTCATGCTCATGATCTCTATGCGCCCCCGAATTGAACTTAGGAGATAACTCAATTACCAACCCTAGAACCCAAGCGGTTCTTGAGAGAACTGCATCGTGGTAGAATTAAGCAGATCTACGTACTCGTCACAGAGGACAGATACATAACCGATATATGGTCAGCGGTGATTTGCAGAGAGCGAACGGGTTCTCAGCAGCTCATCGATGGACGAAAGTGTCCTCGATGTGAAGACTCGGATTGAGAGAGATACTACTCAATCCTGGGAGTCACTTAAGACAAATCCTTTGTATAAGGATTTGATTGAATTCAGGGATGTATTCCTTGAAACAGTTCCATGCAAGTTGCCTGACGATAAAGGCATTCGACATGAGATCGAGCTCAAGCCGGGCTCGAAGTACTGTCTCATGAAGCAGTAGCCACTGCCTCGTGAAGAAGTACTTGCGATCGATAAATTCTTTATCGATCGACTAAAAGCGGGCCTTGTGAGGGAATTAACCTCCCCACACAGCTCTCTGACCTTCTGTGTACGAAAGGCCACAGGAGGGTGGGGGAGAGTGTACACATTCAATAAACTGAATACTGCAACGGTACCGGCTCAAACGCCGATACCTAGAAAAACGTAATCATAGATGGTATGTCTAAGAGTACGACCTTTTCGTCTATGGATCTGATGGATGGATTTTATCAGATCCTTATGCGTGAACGGGACATCCCGTACGCAGCAGTGACCACTCCCAGTGGGATTCTCTGGGAATGGCTAGTAATCCAACAGGGGCTTAGTAACGCCCCTGCAACATTCAACAGATGCGTAACGAGTCTGTTGAGACCGGTGCGAGAATTCGCATCGAGTTATTTAGACGATGTATTCATTTATAGCCGAGCCATGAGCGGAAAGACGGACGTGGAAGGTTATGAAACTCACGTTTGTCAGGTTCTTACGCTCATGCAAAAGCATAAGTTGTACGCAAATCTCAAGAAGTGTGTATTCGCTGCAAGCGAAATACCACTTCTTGGAAACGCGAGGACCTATTCCCTCAACGTCTCCCGACTGTAATTACGCTATAACAGTCGGGTCCTCTACGGTCGACTCTCTACTCGACCTAGGATGAACGTGTTGTCCATTTTGGACAACCGGTATCTTCCTTGAATGTCGCCCGCTAGGCGTATATTCATGTATCAATCCACTCGACTTTTTTCGAGTGGTGGATCTTCGGCGTTGCCTGTGCATTCGCACAACCGCCGGCAACTGACTCCACGGGGAAGATTGGTAATCACACATGGATCTTGTGCAGTCGTACTAACGACCGTACCACAAGTGAGGCTATAGCACTCACTCGTAGTACACCCACACGCTTGTGGACGCTCCAAGACGTTTATCAGATGGCCATCTGATGAACAAGTGGCAGACATCTTTACGGATCGATGCTTCTAGCTGATCCTTGGCTCATATTTTCTGAGCCAAAGTAGACCTAGGATGACATCAAATTTGTCATTTAAACTACCAATACGATGAAATCATCATCGTACTGTAAATCTTTTAACATGTAGTGAGATTTCAATACGCGTTTCATTATTGTTATCGATGCGCCTGTTGTCAGACGCACCGTCATCCTCGTTAAAGGGATGTCGCGCTCAACATATTTGAGTCTTCGACCCTCTAGCAACTGGCGACGAATAAAGTTATTCGACGCTTCACAGTCTACTTGGGCTCTAAGTGACAATTCATTTGTCACTTTAATTTCAAGTGATGAGATATCCCTGGTGATGAGATATCCATCACCAGGTGCAGAGACACATAATGATTGTGTGTCTGGAGCAACTTTAGTCAAGAGATTTGCAAATTCTCTTCAGGTTGCTGGATCAGTAAGGCGTTGCGCCTCTACTTACCCCGACCGTTTTTGGCTGCCACCTCGCTGTTGCGATTTCGCAACAACGTCGGACCCGCGATCGTTGCCCTTTTTGGCATTCGGTCCATAATAACGTTCAGTACCCCTCGGTACTGGGCGTGGGGCACTACACTTATGAACGTAGTGTCCTACCTTTTGACAGCGATTGCATTTCTGCAATCGCTTGCTGTTCGGAAACCGAGGTTTCTCGCTTTCAACATAAGAGATGTAAAATATAAAGGGTAAAATATTATTGTTTTGATAACTGTAATACTTCCATTTGAACCGCAGCATTTAGAAGGTATGTATTCCAAAACCCTACCAATTCACTAGAAATTTGGTGCATTCCAAAAAAAAAACAATCTGCATTTTTCATAGGTTCTGGACCTCCCAGTTCTTGTCGTCTTGGTGGACGATATGATGACGAACTAGCTTGAGCCTGTCTCAAGCTAAAGTCCTCATTTTCGCAACTGATATTGCTTCTTCAAGCGTATCCAGTTCCGAAAGGAATAGACGAATCTTTACGGGACCATCCGTAAGACCTTGCATGAATACCGTAATCAACGTGAGTTCATGAACTGGTTGTTCGTGATACAACTCGCCAAGAGTCGTATGTGCTGGGCATAAGCGTGAACAGCACGCTTGCCTTGCTTGTGTTTCAGAAGCTCTGATCGAGCTCTAAGCTCAGCCCTAGCCAGTTCAAACGTCTGTTTGAACCGGGCTTTAAAAGCCTCTAGCGACCTAAAGATATATGTGTCGCGCAGCTTAAGGCCTAATGTCCAAGGTTTGGCACGACCTGCCAAATTTGACTGAGCAAATGCGACTTGCATTTGCTCGTCGACGATGTGACGAGTCTTTATGGCATCGTCCAACTCGACAAACCATCTGTTCGGACATGCTGTCATCCGTATTGTTGTTTCCAAACGCCATCATCGTAAATTAACTGTGCTTTTTATTTTTATCCGTTTGACCTCCTAGAATCTGATGCCGTATTCCTCAAATGACCGCTTCTCGATGCTCCAAGTACAGGCGGCGCGACGGATTCGCCAAATTGAAACATTGCTTTGTTGTAACGGGGTCGATATGGTGAGCCTGCACCGTCTGCTCCAACGAGCGACGCTTACCGCGCTCGTGATCAAGTCCCTCCTCCAATTGATGGACGAAGCGATCGAGTTTGTCGATCTTCGACTCTAGATCCGACACATTGCGCTTAGCCCGTCCTCGGCCCTGCTATGACGATGTATTCGTGCATAGCAGGGCCGAGGACGGGCTAAGCGCAATGAAAAAAGAGGGCAGTTTAAAAACTTGCTCGCGTGACCCTGCCAGTAAAGCGGTGGTCACGAAACTTCACAAAATCGCTGGCGTCACAGCCCACATAAATGGTCTGTCTTGGTCTGCAATTGCCTAGATCGGCGATTGCGTCAAGCTTTGCACTATACCTTTTGAAGGAGCGCTTGACATTAAACGTTATTTGGAGGTCGACTACGAATGCGAGTCGGCCGTTTCGTCCGACTCGAGGAGAATAAACGATGACCCATGAGGGTATCATCTCAAAGACTGAAACTTGCCCTAGTGACCCTGCCAATTTAGCAGTGGTCAATAAAATTACGCCCGGAACCGGTACCATTGAGGGGGAAATTAGCCTTGCGGCAATCCCTGCGTTACATGAGCTTTCAAAGCTAGAAGAAATGTCTATTGATGAGTGCGGCCAATCCTTAAAGGCTGGCGACTTATCTGAGATGGTGGTCAATCCTGTCTTGGAGTGGAGACAATACGCACCATCTTAAGGGAGTCTTCTTCGAGTCCCGTATACTTTGAGATGACAATCTTTAAGGTTTCCGGACGGCGCGTGTGCGTCATCCCAGGTACAGGGGTCTGTACCTGCTGTGACCTCAACAGTTCTGCCTGTTGAGAGCCTTGGTGACAAAGCAAGGCTACCTTCTCCTTCGTCTCGTCAAGTTCATGTTGTCTGAACTTGGCGATGGCTAAATGGAGGGCATCTCTGTCCAAACCGGACAGCATGGCCAAGATGGCATCGTTCCCTACGGTCGAACTCATTCGTTCGACCGCAAACCTTTCTATATCACTTAGAAAGGAGTGGCTATCGCGCGAAACGTGATGCAGATTTCCAGTATCATCTAACATGTCCATGTTAGATGATGGAGCTGTGGTCCTTGGACGGACTACAAAGTGCTACCAGGTGTAACGGGGCACTGCCGACCTGTACCGCTTCAGTACAAGTCCACTTCGCACTGCTTCAGTACAAGTCTACTTCGCACTGCCTCAGTGCGAGTGGTACCTCACGTCACTTCACGTACACTAGTACGTGCAGAGGAAGACTCTCTTCAAAACACTTGCTTTAAAGAAGGTGTGTTTAATTTAATTAAGTTCTTTTGTTTCTATCTATTTACTACTAACTTAACTATAAACTAATACAAAACATGTAATAAAGTCTTATCTGCCTCTCTCTTTGCGCGTGTCCAGCGCTGACTGGACTGCGGTGAAAGTAGATAAATTGTCTATATCTACCAAAGGATAAGCTTTTAGAATATAAACATGTAAAGTAAGATTCTTGAAATATTATCAACCTTTTAGACCTTTAAGTGTTAATTTCATGTAACGATACACCCCGTTACAGCGCACGTGGAGTCAGATTACCGTTCCTGTGACGTCACTGAAACAAAAATTTCTTGTTCGTTGGGTGAGGTTGCTCAGGCGCCCACCAGTTACCTCACTGCACGTGTGAGAAGACGGTCAAACAGCTTCCTCACTGTGCCTGAAGGTGCGTATGTAAGTTGACCGTGGCTGCTATAGTAGCGCCCATCTTCATAGAGCATGGTTGATAGTAGCGCCCGCTTACATAATTTGCTACGAAAAATAAGCGAAGTATACCCAAGGACGGAGGTGCTTTTTCTGATAATTTCGCTGTAGAATTCTCCAAAATCGGTTAAGAATTAGAGAATATTGCCAAATTTAGAAATATACTTTTCGTTGAGACGTTGATTCCATAAAAAATTAAGAACGGCCAATCTTAATGGTTTTTGTCAACTTTACTTGATAGGATTGCACTTCGTTGCCCATGTCCGATTTTTCTTTTAGCGTCACGCATCACAGAAAAAATAGAACGCATTAGAAAATTGAATCTCGTCAAGATAGCCCACATTAATGAATCTTAGGCTTCCAATTTCGCTTTATGTATGTTCCTAGCCTAGAATGGAACGGTAAGTGTTCACGACGCATTATTTCTCAGCCAATGTCGTGCACGGTAAGTCGTACACGGTAGACAATAATTGAGATGCATAGTTCGTTAAGGCGTCAGATCCACAAATGATGTCATAGTATGCTCACAATGTTTAATGTAGACTGAAAAGATATCCAACTCAAATTGCGAAGTCTCGAGTCGCGGTAATTACAATACGCAAAAAACAAAATCATTCCAAGGCTCCCATAAATCAAAGGAAGATTCAGCTTCATTCAATTACGACTGACAGTTGGCGAATGTCGTCGCATCGCTGGAGGGGTCGCTATCAGGAAAAGAGGTCGTAGCTGTCGATACTGACAGCCGTAACATCGGAGCGATAATGCTTTTAAGTGTATAAGCCACTTGCATCGAGCTAGGTCGTGCCTCGGTATCTAATTGTGTACAGTCCATTATTAATTCCCGTAGACTGGATGGACAGTCGTCGCGCAGAGACACACGAATCTTCCCCAGTCGAACAAGTTGCGCGAGCTGCATGCCTGGCAAACGCCCACCCTTGGTGGATTTGACGTCCGAAAAGGGAATTTCGCATGTATCCATCTCTGAAAGCACGACACCAAGCGAGTAAATATCGGCTTTTTCTGAGTATTTCTTGCCTTCGATAATCTCTGGCGCAGTCCACAATAAGGTTCCCACTCCTAAGGTCATGGTTTCGTTAATTAAAGTCTCGCGACTGACACCGAAATCGCTTAACTTGGCATGATATTCGCAGTCGAGTAGCACGTTCTTGGACTTAAGGTCTCGATGCACGACTACAGGTCGCAAGCTATGTAAGTAAACCAAACCTTCCGCAATATCCATGGCAATTGAAATTTTCTCATGCTGCCAGGTAAATCGCTCTCGGTTTTTTTCAAGCACCTCATTTAAGTCGCCTGCTTCCATGTACTCCAAGATTGCGCATAGATTTTGTAGCTGGTACCAGCTCACACCACATAAGGAAACAATATTTCGGTGCTGCAGTGTACACATCAATTGAATTTCTCCAGCAAATTCCTCAATACTGCGCGTAAGTTGGCATTTTTCCAGCAAGAGCATTTTAATCGCTACTTGCCGCTTTTCGTACTGACCAAGCCATACCTCGCCGTATGCTCCCTTTGAAAGTATACGTATAAATCTGAGCTCATCAAAGGTTATGCGTTTTGCAACGACTTTTGGGTGATTTAGAAATGCATTTAAAATCTCCGATTCTTTGCAGTATTCACTTACACTTTTGCCTCGCCTTGCCAGCCACGAACCAGAAAATGGAGACCGACGTCCACATATCATGGAGCCGCGATTACTCATATTAACAAAATTGTACCAAGATGATCGTCGACCTTGATTTAATGGCACACTCCTGATATTTGCAGTGTCCACGCTACCGCTTTCACGGTTTTTCTCACATTGTCCCATTATACGAGAAATAAAGCCCAATGGCGGAGTCGTACTTGGATTCTGACTCGGCTTTGGTGTTGCCTCTGATATCGGCTCCGTTTTTTCTGTTTTTTCCTTGCGATACCAACAACAAGCTCCCAACATAAGGATGATTATAAGCATAACGATACCGGCAAAGACTGTCAGCTCCCAGCGACTGTCACCATCATTTAGCGACCCAATACTGTTCGACTCGATGTAAACTCGCAATATTCGTTTTGGAGCTAAAATACTATTCACTAAAGTTTTATTCACAATCGGTTTGCGAAAGTTCGATAATTTCTCGACATTCGTTACAACCTGGAGTCTCAAGCACGGAATCATTGCGTCCGTTACGTTCTGAGCACCTGACACACTTGCGTGTTGATTTTGTATAGAAATTAAATAAACCCGTAAACTCTCTGGCTTGTCACTACGTGAGATATTGGATAGATAGATCTGAGAGATTGCCACGATGCTGGCGTTGACGCTGCTTAATGCAGCATACGGCCGGAGGGTCACCATGGCGGACGCTTTCCCAGTTGCACACTGAAAAAGACTTATTAATTTGGACAACAACTTAGTATCCGTAAACTGATCATATGAGCTGCAAGGCATGGCCTCACAATGTGCTAAAAATTTGTTGTTTGAGACGCTTACACTTTCCATCGTTGCACCTACTGATGATTCGTTGTAGCAGCGAGTGGAGACGTATAACAGGAGGCTGCTTTTGTTGATAAAGTCATTAGCGAGCATGCAGTCGTGAGCCCATAGTATTCTTTCTTTAACGACGTCATCTAAGTCGCTAAATGTCATGTCAGAGTGTGCAGCTAAGGTGGCCGCCACATCTTTCGGTAAATTTGCATCTGTAATCGCCACTTTGCCTTTCTGGAAGCTTTCGCAGCGTGATAATAAGTTGCAATAAGATGTTGCTGTACGCGTTTCCACGTCTTGAACCATCACCGAGAGTGCTGGAAGCTGCAATGGATCGGCACCGACGACGCAATCAACTTAATTTCAATAAAATCTACAAGATGTATCTATTTACATTCTGGAGTTGTACCGCACTCGGACAATTTATTAAGTGCTGATGACCGTGTAAATTTATTATCATTATATGTATATATAAAGGCTATTTCTTTAAGAAATGATGTATTGAAGTTATGCGTTGTACATTTCAACAATTGTCGACATTCAGGTCGATAAAACAATCACTTTATTCTTGGTAAATCGGGAATGCTTATGAAAATATAGCTTCTTAAATCATTTCGATAAATTCAGTATTAGTTGAAAGTGTTCAAGTGAATAATATCTTCATGCCAAATTTTATTAGCCTTCTAGGAAAGAAGCCGACATATATTCGGCACTTGTAAGCGGGCATTTCTAAAGCTGCTGTAATGGGGCACACATCGGCTGGAGAACCGTTGTTGTGGTACATTTACTTTATGGGCAAAATACCTTTTATCCAATTTTAAAAAAAATAGTTGCTTAAAACCCGTTTATTATGGGAATCGAATATGGTCGCCGCCAGATATAAATCTGGCGGCCAAAATCTAAGCTTAATTAGCTAGGGTAAGGTTTTTAGATTTAAACAGTTAAATAAAGTGCAGTTCCCCATTTGATCTTAAAGCCTCAAGTGCCTTGCCTTCCTAAGGCTTGCAGATTGATTTGTAAGAGATAGAAGCCTTTCTAAGGTAAATCCATTTGGGCACCAGTTGCCACGTGTTCTACGAACCCGTGAATCCCTTGAACTAGGATTCCATAAAACTTAATAGCTTGTACGACTCCCTGAGTTGTTAAACCCATTAGTTCAATAGAACTAAGTGATTCACTGAGTCTAAAAGCCTTCCTCTGACTTTAGGAGCGAGGTAGCTCCGCTACACCTGGTAGCACTCGTAGTAAATCTACGCCTGAGTCTTTACAAGACTAAACCCTCACGAAATTGGAAGAGAACCCAGAATTATCAGAAGCGCAACGCGCCGCTTATGACAAGCTCAAAACCTTATATGGGCTTGAACACGTGAAATTTTTTTTCTCCCAGGGACCAGAGGTCCTGCATGCAAGGCTTGAAGCCTTCATGCGATACGAAGTCTCCCTGATCGGTCAGGTACAGGACCACTTAGCGGCATCTATGCCAACCCGGTACATCTCGGTACCTGACTCGGAGCCGAAGGCTCGCCCTCTCGCTGAAAATGTGAAGAAATTTGAGGGGAAAGAGGGAGGAAATCTTCTTTTTGGATTAAGCAGATTGAAATGTCCATTGATTCCGTCTAGTTATTAACAGAATTGCAAAAGGTGGCTATGGCCATTTCCAAACTTGGAGGTAGAGCCATGGAGTGGGAACTATCGTGCAGCACTCCATTAACGACGCTTTTCCCTCATGGGATTCGCTGAACAGCAAATGACCAGCATGTTTGCACCGCCTGATGAGGCTTTTCGCATGCGAGCACGGCTCCTAGCGACTCGACAGGGTAAACGAACCCTAAGGGACTATCTCCAGGAGTTGAGAACTCTCATTGCATCTATGTATCAAGAACCCGTGCAAGAAGCAATTGTCGTAGCAATCTTTATGGGGGGTCTCCATGAGGGCATTGCCCGGACGGAATTATTCCGATCTCATCCTGCTACTTTCGAAGAGGCAGTTGCCATAGCGCTACGCGCTGAGTTCGACTTTAAGTCTGCTCGTGCTAGCACGCCTGTTTACCGAACACGCTTTGTGAGCACATGGGTACCGTCATTAGACCGGAACCCATGGATCTAAGCCTCGTTGAGGAAGGAGAAGAGGCTTCAAGCTGTGGAACACTATAAGGCCATCCGTAGATGTTATATGTGCGGAAGCACGAAACATTTACGTCCGGCCTGCCCCCTACGAGATTCGCGCAAGCTCGAAAGAGCTCCAACTCCGACCTGTACCAGAGATCTGGTACGATGCGGGAAAAGGTCGATACCCAGTAGAAGCGGGGCGCTCGACTGGGGAAGACCTAGGCTCTGTTGAACGTTTAGTGACGCAACTGTTCCGCCTTCATCGAAGTTATACACAGACTTATTTCGATGACATTTTTGTCCATAGTCGTGCGGAGCAGGGTCGGTCGGATATGGAAAACCATTTCGACCATTTGCGAGCAGTGCTCGAGTGTATGCGCACAAATAAAGTGTATGCCAATGCATCTAAATGCATTTTTGGCGCAGACGAAATTCCTATTTTAGGATGTTTCATTGGAAAGCGAGGCCTTAGAGCGGAACCCGCTTAGGTAAAAGCCATAGTAGATTTGCCGGTTTCTAAAAACAAAAGGATTTGCGTAAGTGGTCGGCTCTCGCCAATCACTAACACAAATATACGCGAAACTTACGCTGATATGGCTAGGCCATTATCTAATCCCCTTAAAATTGATACGGAATGGTGCTGGCCTAGCACCCAACATAATGATTTTCGAGCAGTTAAGCATAGTCTTATCCATGACCCGATCCTGGCACTGCCAAATCCAAATTGGCCTTTCAGTGTCGTCTGTGACGCATCGGATTTTGCCATTGGCAGTGCTCTGTTACAAACAGATGCTGATGGGCGTAAACGTGTTATTGAGCTAAAATCTAGACAGCTTAAAGCTGCGGAATAGAACTTCCCAGTTCATGACAAGTAGTTACTTGTTATGAAGTATGCTCTCGTCAAATTCAGAGTTCATCTGCTCAACGCTAAGCCGTTTGTGATATATACAGATCAGAGTTCATCTGCTCAACGCTAAGCCGTTTGTGATATATACAGATCATGCACTGCGACTAAGTAACCCCATCTCTCCAAAAAATGGCCCGATGGCTGTCCTTTTTGCCGAATACAACTTCGAGGCGAAGTATAAGCATGGCAAGTAGAATGCTTTGGCCGATGCGTTATCACGCCGGCCAGATTATGAGCTCTCTCATTTAACGACAATCATGTCGCCTATTCCTGAATTAATCCGTTTGGTTTACGCCAAGGATGAACAGTGTGTAGCTCTGCTACAAGCTCGAAAGAACTCGGATTCAGGTTTTAAATTGCCGGCACGTTTGCGTGCAAGGTTACATCGATGTTCTATCGATAACGACCTGTTCATTATTGCGCAGACACCGCGGACCCTCCGCGTGTCGTTGTTTCTCATGATGAGGATTTGAAGTACCGAATCCTCTATGAGGCACATGATACTGTCCTTGGTAGTCATTTCGGTATAGAACAGATCTACGGCTCTGTAAGCCAGATTTATTAGTGGCCCAAATTTCATAAATGGGTCAGCACATATGTTCGCACATGCGAAACTTACCAACGGTTTAAACCCTCGGCGCATGCTGCTGCGCCACTGGCGAGTCTTCCCGCCACCATAGGTTGCTGGGAGTCTATTAGTACGGATTTTGTTTTTGGACTACCAAAAGATTCAGCCGGTAACTCCGGTATAGTGGTCTTTGTTGACCGTTTGAGCAAAATGGCTCACTTAGCGGCCGTGCTGGATTCCATTGATGGAGAGGGTACAGCTAATTGTTTATCGATCGCGTGTTTCGACAACATGGTTTGCCAGTGGCAATTGTCTCTGATCGGCACCCCCGTCCCACGGGTAAATTCTGGAAATCAAGTTTTCGAGTGCTTGGCACCTGATTGGATATGTCCACTGCGGACCATCCGCAAACCGATGATCAAACTGAAGGTGTCAATCGCGTCATTGAAGACGTTTTACGCAGTGTGTGTGCTCAGACACCAAAGCGCTGGAGCTCAATGCTTCCAGTGGTGGAGTTTGCGTTAAATAATGCTGTCTATGCCTCTACAGGCTATACTCCGCTTTATGTCAACGGTTTCACCGACCCACGCGTTCCATTAACGATACCACTGCGTGACCCAGGGCTTGGTGGGAGAGAATTAGCCGATAGGCTTGCTGATATCAGCCCTGTTACCGTTCGGAAAGAAGTAAGTGAGTTTCTTGCGACGCGATTTAGTGTCTTAAGACATGTAAGGGATTCGATGGCTGATAGCCAAGACAAACAAAAAGGACAAGCAGATGCAAAAGGCAGAAGCTGTATAATTCTTAAATGGTTGGAGAGCGAGTTTTAATTAACGCTAAAAATTTACCTACCAACTTGGTTTCCGCGGTCTTCAAGACCAAATTGCGCCCGAGCTTTATTGGACATTTACAAACGTGGCCAAGAAAGGCCTAGCTTTCACACTAAACTTTCTAGCAAGCTGCGTACACACCCAGTGTTCTACGTTGGCTTGCTTCCCACGTGGACTTGAAGGCACTTGTGCCGAGACAGGCGGTCGTGCCGCAGATTGCTGCATCCTCACCGAGATATCCAGCTGGTTCTCTAAACAACGTTGCTGATGCTCCAGCATCGAAAGACGGTTCTGAATTACCTCAAAAGAGCTCTTAACCTGGTCAAGGCCCTCACGAAGAAGTTGCACCTCGTGACTCAGAGCATCAAATGCTTCCGCCGAAATTTCGGCCCCCTCCCGCGCTGCTTGATTCGCTGGAAAACATTTAGTTTCATGTGGATAAACTTTTAAAGCGACGTCGTCGTAAGGGTCAATACCAGTACCTGGTGAAGTGGCTAGGGTACCCCTTTTCTGAAAACCCTTGGGAGTTCGAGGCACTTCTTCGGCAAGATTTCCCGTACGCCATTGACGTTTTTGAGCGCCAAGCTCAAAGTCAACTCGCGTCAAACGACGCTTCCCACCACTAGACGTGAAATAAGATGGATCTATAGCCTTGGTGCGGCTTCGATTTATGGTTGTACGGTCAACTAAAGCACTGAATTATTGGCTAGGCTTTTTTTTCGTTTTGTGGCATCAATGCCGAACGCAACTGGCCTTTGGCCTTAAGCTTAGCGAAATCAAAGTAAAGCTTCCGTTCCAAACGAACATCAGCCCTATCCTTGAAGTTTAAGTTGAATTGGTTATAGGCAGACTCTCTGGTATTCCAAATATTACGAAGGCAGCGGGCCCGGTGGACCCAGTTCTCAAATGAGACTTCGTTTCACTCCTTGTTGCGTTTGGAAACAAAACAATCGATATTCCCCTCATGGGGGTCACCGAAGCCCACGGGCTTGATCACGTAAATGCGTCAGATACTGACTTCGCGTCATTACCTTTGACGTTAGGTATTGCTCATGAAGAGCGTCGCGAGCAGCGATCTCTTCCGGCGTTCTCGCCGGGTCACCGGATATCCAGATGCCCAAGCTGTGACCCGCTATCTCTTTGAGACGCTCGTCCGCACTAAGCGGAGTGAATTTGTACTCATTATGAGCTTTAGCTTTCGCTATCTCGGCAGCTCGATGGCGAGCTCTTTCCTCTATGACGGTTATATTTTCTTGCTCTTCATTGAGCGGATTTGGAATGATGTTAAACTCAGGGTCCCGTTTCCTGCTCGATGTATTTAAGACATCAGCGGCACCACGTTCTGGGAACAAATTCGGCGCCCGCCGACGTTCATCTTGAGATGAAGGCGTGAGAGAACGACGCTCTTTCTCCTCCTCTTCTGATGGACAGTGACTTACAAAGTCTACCATTCCTTCATCGCCGAGGAAGGTGCTACGAATCTGTGACTCAAACTTGTTGTCATGAGACAAAGGAAAGAAAAACACAACCGAACGGTTAGCTGTTTAGGATCCAAGCTCAATGAGGAAATGAAGCGAATGTTGTCACCGGATGTCAAAAGTCTGATCGGAGAGGGTGTAATGGGGCACACATCGGTTAGAGAACCGTTGTTGTGGTACATTTACTTTATGGGCAAAATACCCTTTTATCTAATTTTAAAATAATTAGTTGCTTAAAACCCATTTATTATGGGTAACAAATGTGGTCGCCGCCAGATACAAATCTGGGGGCCGAAATCCATTTTAAATTAGCCAAAATAAGGTTTTTAAAATTAAATAATTAAAAAAGCAGTTCCTTCCAATTTTAAAGCGTAAAGTGACTTTCTAAGGCTTGCGCATTGATCTGTAAGAGATAGAAGCCGTTCTACGGTATATCCTCTAGGGCACTATTCGCCACTTGATTCTACGAGCCCCTGAATCCCTTGAGCTAAAATCTCTTATTAAAGCTTTACGACTCCCTGAGCTATTAAACTCATTAGTTCAATAGAACTAAATGACTATCTGACTCTGAAACTCTTCATCTGGCTTTAAGAGCGAGGTAGCTCGCTACAGCTGCCTTGCACTACAAGCACACACCTTCAAGCACAGCGAGGAAGCGGAAAGACCGACTTCTCTCACGAACAGTTAGGAAGTTGGTGGGCGCTAAAAGCGACCTCACACAACGAATTTGTAAGTGTCGTCACGGAAGCAGTTGTCCTATCTAGGAAGTTGATGATAATTCATTGCATTCAAATAAACCTTTCTAACGAATGAATAGGTGCCATCTCCGTATATATGCATCCCAACGTGGCGAGCGTTTTATTTTTCATACCTCTGCTCGCGGATGACGCTAGATGTCATCCCTTTCAATGTGAATGTAATTATGTATATCACAAGCACAAGGGTGAGTCACTATGTGATCCTCACCCTAGTGATAATTATATTATTTCATATGAAGTAATTGGCTTGTGTGTAACATTAGGCACTGTAGCCCATTGCACCACCCCCTCATTAAGAACGAATTTTTCATTTTCTTAAATTGTCAGCGGGAGGGAAAAGGGATAGCGAGCCGCTCACGTCGCGCCGGTTAAGTACTTCTTCAGCGACCAGTGTGTACACCTACTCGGGTGACATCACAGGACGCTTGACATGCCACCTCAGGGGCAAAGCTGATGGATCGTCTGCGAAGACACCCAAACAGCCTAATACGAAGCGCACGCGCCGCGATAAAATGCCGCCGTCGCCTAGTGCCTCAGTTACAACGCCGATGGCTACTGCTGCTGCTGTTGCACTATTAAATGGGCTCAATGATCCATCTTACTTGAGTAAGGTTGTAGATCCGTCGCTCATTGTTGGCTACAATGAGTCGACACCGATGCCATCACTGATGAGTACAGCGAGCTATTGGGGGAGGATGATGGCGCTAAAATGCCCATCCAAAATTCAACCATTGCTCTCAACCTTGAGAGCGAAGGCAAACCTATCTAACGTCACAATGCAATTGTCTCGTCGTCTGCGCTGGCTAGCGCAGCGATCATTCATGAGAGCACTGTCCATAAAGGTGCAGCTGCTTCTTAGTTGGGTAAACACCCAACATCTGGCGTTCGAACTATCATCCACAACGAAGGGTCTGACGTAGAAGTGCCTGCGCATTAACGCTTTACCGACGTCGCGCGAACGTGTCTAGTCGGTGGCACAAGTTAGCCGTATTGAACGCGGCTATGCGACTGGTGGCGTGCCACCGATGCCACCTCCATCCGATTGGCTGGTGACCCCGAACGTGAGTCGAGCGTCGATGGGGGTGACGAGAAAGGCGAAGACATTCCGCCAACAAATTCCTCCGCCCACGATATGGACTTGGAGAGCGAGGGATATCACGCGAGTAACGCGAGTCTCTCAGAATCAGCTTTTCCAAAAGGTCCAGCCAAAGTTTCAGCGTTTTGTAGCCTTGTCGGTCGTTTGAGAAAATGTCGTGGAGATCCGAAGTTAGTCGCGAAACTTGACTTTCAAGATCTCCGATCCATCATTCAGCAGCGCTCAATGACTGCGACTGAACAAAAGCGGCATAGGCTGCCGCGAGGAGGTGGGCGAACTCGCCGCTCCTGTTGGGCGTCATCTGAACTGATGGATGCTGCTGGGAACCAACGCTTCCTTATTGGAAGTTTGTTTGCCCACCGCTTCTTTGTTGGAAGGTTAGTTCTCCACCGCTCCGTGTTGCAGAAGCTTCAAATCCTCGTCCAGTGGAGAGAATACTCAAACCTTTTTTACTTTTGAGAAAAATAATTTAACACCCTCCGCGTCGACCAATCGGGCCTGGTGTCTTTCTGCCTATGAGAAAGAGCACCAGTTGTCGCTCCGCTAGTTCCAAATAGCAAGATGTGCAGAAGCAGGACCCATGATTTCTTGCAAGATGAGCAGAAGCAGGACCATGATTTTTCTCAGACGAAAGTGAGAGAAGTTAATTGCTGCGACCGTTGTTATGCCAAATCGCTATGTGGCTGAAAACCTCGCAAGAATGCGCTTCGTATAGGTCTGTGGATTCATTTGAGCGCAACATGACCGGGATCGAGGAATCACAGCCAAGTGGTTTTCCCTGAGCCTTTCGTGAAATATAGATACCATATTTATTATGTGCGTCTATAGTGGCGCTGTTTAGGAGCGATGCATTATTTTTATCCGAGCAAAGCATCGGTCTTCTTAGTCTTTTATATCGTATATACGACGGTAGGTTAAGCTTATAAATCAGGACTTCAACCTCCTCGACCACCGCAAACGGCCCGATAAAATGCGGCAGTACTACCTGGAGGTACTACGAGGTACCTCGTAGTACCTCGAGGTAGTACAAAAACTGCATATTTAGGTAGAGTCGCAGCACTTTTTAGTACACTTTTCCCACTCGATAGCGTTCACTATTTTTGCGACCTTGTTGGTTGGGATATTGCTTTTGCTGGTCCTGTGCATTTGCCATCCCGTCACGGGCTTTATGTGTGATGGGTCATCGCTCATCTACAAAGTATTGAGCCTCGCTCACGCTTTTAGCACCAAAGTCGCTCATGACACCGCCAATCGGAGGTCGGTCATAGGACGTAGTTGCCAACAACAAAACATCGTTATCATCTAGGACGATAGGCATTTCTTGCCGTGACTTCGAACTGACACCATTAGGTGTCGTTGCCACTGCTAAATTGGCAGCGTCACGAGGGCAAATTTCTGCCGTAGACATAATACCTTCACGGGTCATCGCCATTTCGGCGAAACCATGTCCCTTCTTTGCACCGAGCGCAGAGAGGGGCTCCACTACTAAGACTCGGACTGCGCACAGATGACAGTGATGTTCGAGGATGGCGCAGTCCGCTTATATTGAACGGCGTTTCACCTATACTGGCGTGGACACTGTTATTTATAGAACTCCACGATGGGCAATTGTTTGCTCCATTCCTTAGGATTCGCTACGTGCGCAATACATCCGCCACAATCCCGATTGGCACGTTCTGTTTCGCTATCTTTCTGAGGATGATCGGTTGTCGACATGTAAAACTTGCTATTTAGCAGCTCAAAAACATAATGCTAAAAACTTGACATAAAAGGTGGAAATCTGGTCTGATACTATGGACTCGGGCACCCCTGTAGTCGACACACGTGATCCAGGAACAAGAGTGCTACCTCTTTGCCTGAGATCGTTGTGCTACATGGTAATAAACGCACCATTTTGCTCAATCTGTTTACAAAGACGACGAACCCGTCCGACCCTTTTGGTCGGGTAGCATGCCAAACACGAAGTCCAGCATGATCGACTTCCAGCAATCCGTTGGAATCGGCAGCGGCTTCAATGGCGCACTGCTGGACGGTGCAGGCGATATGTGCTGACACTGTTGCAGGCGCGAAAATAGGGCGTGACCACCGAAATTCCTCTGACACTCGTAAGAATGTATTTCACGGCCCAGATGCCACTCGATGGTGCACCATGAAGCTTGTGAAGTATCTTCAGCTTGAGATATGTACATAGATTCTCAAGAGATCACGATGTGACAGCTGATGCCATCAAAGGCCATCGCTATAGCTAAACCGACCTAGCTTAGCCTTCAGGTGCGACGGAAGGGAGACCTTTCGTCAACAGAAGTGATCTAACAGCAGGCGACAAAGTTCGTCCTTACTGTAGCTTTCCTATACTTTGGAGGCCAAAGAGGCGTCAAGTGGTAGACCTTCATGCCGACGTTGACGACTCAACTTGTGCCTTAGCACGAGACATACTTTCCTGGTGTCTTGCCGCAAAGTCTGGTCTGCGATTGACGCGTCAGCCTTTACATTCGACTTACCCGGCTTGTATTTAACTTGAGATTGAATTCAGAAGAGAATATTAGCCTTCTTGACATTCAAGGCAAGAGGTGTGGTGAGTTTATTGCGGTCGGCAGTGGTGCGTGATCCGTATAAACATTAAATGGTTAGGTGGCCAACAGGTACACTCAAAATTAAGCAGGAATAGTTTATTGAAAGTAGCTTCTTGCCATGCACGGAATAATTTTTTTTCCGCGGCTTCATAAGCTGGGACTGATAAGATATGACACGGTCAGCACCATCATCATCCTTCTGCATGAGCGTGCTGCCGATTGCAAAATTACTTGCATCGCAGACGACACTAAAGAGCTTATCCGTGTCTAGCAATGCCAAGACCGGTGCCTCTACAAGAGATTGCTTTACTGATGTGAGCGCATCTTCTCGTCCATTTGACCAAACCCGTTCTTATAACCTTTTATGGAGGTCAGACGAAGGCTTAGTCCGCTCCGCATAATTCTTTATATGCTTATGCAGTAATTAGCGAGCCCTATAAATAGGCGCAAATTTTTCACTTGTCGTGGGATTGGCCATTCCTTTACCGACTTTACCTTGTCTAGGTCTGCTCGTACACCGTGTGTCCCTACGATGCAGCCCATCACAGGAATCTCGGAGAACCCAATGACGCACTTTTGCAAGTTGACGTACAATTGGGCGTCCTCCCGAGTCTGCAACACGATGTCTTAATGACGCTTGTGCGGCTCTATTTCGCTCAGCCCGTCCTCAAACCTACTATGAACGAATACATCGTCAAAGTAATGAGGCGCGTAGGCACGGTGCTGACGGATCACATGAGCCACCACTCGGTTGAATGTCGCTGGTGCGTTTTTCAAACATTGGGGCATCACAAGCCACTTCCAAAGCATACCACGGGGGGTGCTTACTGCCGTTTTCGCTACATCGGACTCTCTCATAAATACCTGATAGTAGCCATCCTTTAAATCCAACGCGGAAAAGATAGTTGACTACCCACGCAGTTCAACAAAAAAAAATTCCGGGGATCTGCGTTTGCGCCGATCAGGTGGCCTTGCTCGGCTTTAAATAAGCGTGAACCGCGCGCCATCCACCTGTGGCCTTACGCACACAGAAGGTCGGGCTGCGGTGAGGCGACTTGCTTTCACGTCCATGTCCCATCTTGGCTCTTTTGTCGAAGGACTCATCGATATAATCGGCTTGTTTTTTCGGCAACGTCACACAAAACTTGTTGCCAGGTTCGAGGTCAATTTCGTGCCCGATGTCCCTATCTGCTGGTAGGCGGCTCGGCACTTCTTCTCGGAACACATCGCGATGTTTCCACAGAACTTTAAAGAACAGAATTTCTCTCAAGGTATCCCAGCTTTTAGCAGCGAACCGTTTCTTGTTGTCCGTTTCTAGGACGCTCTTGTCCATTGTGGACGACGAGCAGCAGTCCACCAAGTTCTCGCCTGGAACTGGTTTGACTATTCGTAGATCTTTCCTTCTTTTAATTCGGCAAGGGACAGATCCCACGAAATCTCCGGGAGATTTACTATCTTCTCGGCAGATTTAATGACTTGTCGGAGCACCTCAAATGAGGAGGCCTTCGCAATTTCGTCTTTGACGGCCTCGATCACCTCGTTCGAAGGCCCGTCCTCTTAAATAGGAACTGATCCAAAGAAACTCGTTTAGACGTGCTTTGATTGTCTTAATCTGTCGGATACTCGCTCTTCGAGTCACGACGACCTTTGACTAGGAAGCTGGTGCTGTTGGTCTCCTCGCTAACGCAAACCTTCAAACCGCACCAGGCTCTAGGCACTGTGCCAATTGATGCGACGCTTGACTTCCTGTCAGTTCGCCGTCTTCTACCACAGGCTCTCGGCTCGGCGATGTTTGAGTCTCTTTGCCAGGATGGCAAGTGAGAAGAGGCAACGGTTCGTTTAGCGAATTGGGCGCTCGTTATTTCTGAGGAAGCTCAGGTAGAACTCGCCTTCAATTTAACTGACTTCACTTGTAAAGAAAGTTTACAGTGCTAGGTATGGAAAGTCCGTACGACCTTATCCTAGGCATGCCATGGTTGGTAAAACGCCAACCATGTTTAAACTGGCGTACACGCACAATTGCGAACTCTACGCAGGAAACCGGAAAGGATGTGCTCCTGCGAGTGGCGTATGCAGCTGGTGTCGTGTCGGGCACAGTTGAGGGTGCGTTGACGGGATGTTAAACGTCACAAATTCCTACCCGAAGCGCCATCCATTTTCAGGGCTAGTTCATTCGGCAGGTGAGTTGTTACACACTCCTTAGCGGATTCCAACTTCCATGGCCACCGTCCTGCTGTCTAAATGAACCAACACCTTTTATGGTATCTAGGTGAGCGAGTACTTTGGCACTTTAACTTTGCGTTCGGTTCATCCCGCACGGTGCGATTATTCACTACCGTGCAGAAAAGGCCGGCTCGTAAAGACTGGGTTAGTGAAAGGGCAATGACAAGTAGTAATGTGTCTCATAGGCCTGCACAGGTCTCTTTCTTGAAACCGCGAGTTTTACAAATTCTGTGATGCACCCGAATCCACTAGGAGGGTCATCACCTGGTCATAGCCTCTTACTTGAGCGCTACAGACCAGCAAGGTTGAGGTCCGAAATTTGCGACCTCCGGGACGACGCTACCCATTATTTTCGACAACTATAAACTTAGGCGTAGCTTCAGAGTCCGCGTCAGTAGGGCATCTAGCCGCTACTGCGCTCCTACATTTCCCGACCCCTCCGTGGTCGATGCAGAACTCATGCGTCTCGCACACTGGTTCTTGCCATCGCCTTTTGGGAAGGGAGTCTTCTTGCTGGGTCTCTTTACCCAGCAGGGACCCTGGCATAGCAGCGAGCCATCCTAGGGCCGCGCTTGCCGCATTTTAACAGAGAACGTCAGCATTGCCTAACTCAATGGGAGTGGCATCTGACCTCTCGGCCGACGGCTTGTCCAAGCTGTTGCCGAGGCACTGTTGTAAAATTGCACCTCAACTAAGGCAATTTAAATTGCCTCTTCCATCGTCGACGGCACCTTTCTGAAAAGGGCCTGTTGCGATGGGCCATGCCGTAGTCCGTTTATAAACGTGGGCACCTTAAATTCCTCCGGAATCGGACCTACGATTATGGATGCCGACAGCGAGCGCATCTCTTGCACATACTCTTGCAGAGATCGCTTCGCCTGTCACGCTCCAAAGAAGCGCGCCTGAAGCAACACTTCGTTGTTCGGCGATTGGTACATGGCGCGAATCTTATCCTTAAAGATCGCCATGTAGGGAACGCCTTTCTGTCCGCCATAAGCGCCGAGTAAGCCCACTCTGAGGCCTTAGCGCGCAAATGCGACATGGCGTACGACAATATCCGACTGTCGTCCTCGATGAGCTTGGCGACACGGATTGCTCCACGGCTAGAAGCCAGTGGACAATCGTGTGCGCCGCAGTTCCATCGAACTTGGGCGGGTCCATCCGAATGGGCCTCGGCAGATGCGGCCGGGCAGAGAGCACCTCAATAGTCCTGTTGAGAGCCTCGCTCTGAGCCTGCTCATGCCTCAGCTCATCCTGAGTCTGAGGTACGGACTCCGCTGCAGCATGGCTCTGTGCCTCGAACACGGCCCTCCGCTGTCCGATCACGATGCCTCAACTGCTCCAACTGAGCAACATTTTGCTCAAGAAGACTGCCCAAGAGCCTGGCCAGGGCTTATTCACCAACTCCCTGCGCCAAGTGCCCTGCCACCTCCCGATGATATTCGAAGAGGTGGGGGAAATAATGAGCCAAATTGATATTGAGGCTCATCCTCACGTACACACGCAGAGATGCGGGTCGTGGGAAAGCTTTCAAGTGCTACCAAGTGTAGGCGGGCACGTCTTAATGAGGCCACGCTCTACTTAGACACACACCCTAGCACAGCGAGGAAGCGGTTAGACCTGCTTCTCTTGCGTGCAGTGAGGTAGTTGTGGTGGGCGCGTTAGCGACCTCACCGAACGCACTAAGTACTCTGGTTAAGTGTCGTCACGGGAGCGGTTATCTGGCTCCTCGCGCGCACTTCCAAGAAGGAAGTTGTTTTCAGACTGATTTATATTTAATCCTATTAAATACAAATACCCATTTTATAAATAAATAAATAGCATCTCTGTAGATAACGCTTATATGTATTGCGAGCGTATCTTTCTAGATACCTCGCGTAACGAATGACGCCTAGCGTCATCCCTCCTAATGTAAATGCACATATGTGCATCACATACACAAGGGTTAGTCACAATGTGAACCACACCCAAGTGGTGGGTCTTATGACTTTATTTGAGTAATTGACCATCCGCTTAAGTATACCAAGTGTATCTAACAGTGACTGTGTGTCATAAGGGCAACTTTAGCCCGTTTCAATTCTAAAGCCTTAGAACTAACATTTGGTAACTAAGACTACTTACCTACCTGCAATCGCTCTCTGCACGTCGTGTACGTGAAGTAACTGAGCCAATTCACCTTCACTGTTAACAGTCTTAGCTAAGGGTGCCCCGTTACATTCACCATACACGGTCAGGAGTACAATTGCTCAAAACACCCCGCAATAGAGATGTTCGACTGTGTCCTCTGATTTATGCACTCCAATTTACTCTAATCAACACGATTTTAAATCGTCGTTGGCACGTTATCAACAAGTTGTGGTTAAACCGTCAAGATAGTTTTAACCAAGTGGGGGACTAACTGTCTTCGATCATTTATAATTACCAATCGATCAATGGACCGTGCCAAGGCGTCCCGAGAATCGTACCGTTTCACTTATCCAGGTCGAGCATCAAAAGGTGTTGGCATCTTAAGAACTTGCACAGCGAGCCCTTAGACTCATTCGATTTCCACATGCTTACTAGTCCGTGACTGTACGGCAACAATGTCGTAGGTAGTATTTGTACTTCCGGCTGCTTGGACTACTTGCGAAGGTTGTGAATGGATCATTTAGTGCTACCAAGTATGATGGGGTCAAGAGGGGTGTTGCAAGCTATATTTGGGCTTGCTGTTGTTTAGGTAAGCATGCTAAATATCAATATAAAATCTACTTTAAACTTAAAAGCAAATATTGAGACCGGCTTCTGATTGTTTTAATTGCGTTACATTAAAAAATTACGTGTAGACATAATTTACTGATGTAGCCACGTGGACCCTTGCACATAAGTGTACTCCTGAAGCGGGCGTTACACACTTTACGCTTACAGCTATTCGGAGCAGTCCCGAATGAATTTTAGTTACATTACTGAAAATAATATTAAATTCAGAAGATAAAAAGAAATTCCTTAACTCACCCTCGCTTTTTCCTAAGCTCACCCCATCCAATTTCTAGCCAACTAGATGTCATAATTACAGCTCATAACATTTCATTAAATAAGTCAACGTCGAAATCTCCGTGCACAATACTCTGGAGGTACTTCATCGCCAACATCACATTTACACTTTAGTTCCTGAACAACTAAACACAAACAAATCAACTTTAAGATCCTCCAGAAAATAGGGGAAGAGACAGGTCATCATGTTCGCGCTATCATTCAACGCAAAGAGACCCTTCAGTTTCTGAGTACAACTTAAAAAATCAAATCCAGATATCTAATCCACAAACCCGTCGCCTTCCCAAATGCAGTACTTGTCAAGCAACAAGAAATAATGCCAGGATTTGCATGTTGCGTCCTGCACCGAGTTCCACCTTTAATCAATCAACTAATTAATTTACTTATTAAAATGATATTCAATAAAACATTTTGCCCTTTCCCCGATTGTGTTTTGCTTTGAGAAATTAGACATGACGAGAGAACAATACAATTCTGGTGTCACGTCGTACAATTACGACGCCTCCATTGGAACTAAGAGGGTCTGGGCATAGGTATATATTTGAATCGCTGCCTTAAATCCTAAAAGACATCCCGGGTGTTTGAAAGCTATAGCACCTGCGGAAAAATACTGTAGTTAGTTTAGAGTAGGTTTGTAACGGGGCACTGCCGACTTGTACTGCTTCAGTACAAGTCCACTTCGCACTGCAGTGCGAGTGGTGCCTCACGTCACTTCATGTACACTAGTTAGTGCAGAGAAAGGCTCCTTTTTGTAACACTTGCTTGTAGAGGTTCAATTAAAGTGTATTTAATATAATTAAGTTTTTTGTTTCTATTTATTTAATACTATTTAAATATAAACTAATACAAAACACGTAATAAAGTCTTATCTGTCTCTCTCTTTGCGCGCGTCCAGTGCTAACTGGACCGCGGTAAAGTAGATATAATGTGCTATATCTACCAATGGATAAGCTTTCCGAATATTATTACGTAGAGTAATATTCTCCAAATTATCTCTACCTTTTTTAAAATATTATAATTAACAACCTTTACGTGTTAACTTCATGTAACGATACACCCCTTTACATCACCCTCCCTTAAACGACAATCACTCTGACTGTCATTAGGTAGAGTGGTCACTATAAGACCACTTTCTTAAAACGATGTTGATTGGTCAGACTCATCATTTTTAATTCTACCGCATGGTTAACAAGTCCATGCGATATGCGAATAGTGCGGGCGTTCGGCTGCGATTCATGCAGCCGCGGGCGACGCATCATTGTCTCTTGCGGCAGACATTCCGTCTGCCAAAGTTTTTTCTACTCGCGCAACACTAGATATTGCGGGTGCACGTGGTGATTCACCACGTGAATACGACCCCTGTTTGGAGGTCGAGTACGAATGCGATTCGGACGAAATGGCCGACTCGCGGAGAATAAAACAGTCGCCTGATAGACGTCAGGCGGCTGACTATGAGCCTTCGAATGAGAGGGCTCATTCTGATAGACGAGTTAGAAGTCTAATTGGTTCCGACGATGAGGATAATCCCTCATCGTCAGTTCCGTCTCCCGTTCGGTCACCTGCACTGGTTTATGTGCAAGGTGATGACGATGGCGTAAGCCATCGTAATAAAAGTTCTTGTAGTAGCCCTGCTTCAGTGGGTATCACTCAGTGGATCGGAGACACCTAAATGTCTCGTCGTGCCCCTGAGAAAAACCTGTGGCTTTTACCCGAACAGCTAATTAATAGCTTGTCTGGACAGAATACTCCTCACAATAAATATCCCTTATCTTATTGCGGCAAAGCTATATGGCCTTGAACCCAGCGAGAAGAACTTTCGCGCTGAGGATGATTTTTATCTCGATGCTTTTTTAATCATCGATGGTATAGTGTCAACAACAAGCGAGATAAAATCTCGCTGATGCAAGCCTGGAGCGCGTTCATTCGCAAAATCAAAGACATTGGAAGCGAAGCCTGGCTTCAAAGACTTTACGCGATTTGTGTTAAGTTTGAGAAACGAACTCCAACCGGTGCAAGGTTTAAAATGCATCGGTTGTCTCGTGAGGCAGGACTTTTATGGCTCACGTGGAGTGATCCCTGTCCGTGTCGTAGTTAACATCCCCTTTTACTCGCTTCGTGTTGTCGAAGCGAGTGAAAGGGCATGTTTACTCCCTTTCTTCGCCCTAGGGAAGGGCTCGCATCTCTATCAAGATGTGCGATGCGATTAGCGTTTTGCAATCAATTTACATGCGGCAGGCGCGCGTGTTTTCCGGTAAACCATCTGATCCATCGGATGGGATTCGTCATACTGACGGACAAGGCCCTTAACGTCATCAATCAGCTGAAAACGAGGCTTCCAGCTGTCATGCAAAGGTGGATAACCGCGCCAGCGAACCAGATAACTCGTTCGCTGCCCCTTCACATCACGGTGGTTTAGAGTACGTTCCATAAGGAAACGTTGACCACCGTGGGAATTCACCAATGGTTGTGTTTTAGGAGGATAAATTATATCCAAACCGTGTGTCGGATCTAGAGTCGATGATCGACAAACTCGATCGCTTCCTCCATGTATTGAAGGAGGGTCTTCAACACAAGCGCGGCAAGCGTCACTCGTTGGAGCAGACGGTGCAAGCTCACTATATCGAACGGTATGAAAACCGTTCGAAGAGTGCGTACTCCATGTTGGATACGAACGGAAATATCATTCTCTTCGTGATGAGCTGTCTTCCGCTCATCGCGGTTTCGAAGATCTTCGGACTCGACATGAGAATCTCCAGATTCAACAGGAGAAACTGGTTCGTGACCTTAAGAATTTTTTAGGGATTCTTGAAAAGGGTGGTCAGATCCGTCCTCGGAAGAAACCGCGTACTGATGGTACGGGCGGAGCCGACCAACGTATAACGTAGAATGCGTTCGCATCCCACGAGGCATCTCGATTGTGTGCGCATTGCCTCTGTGATGCAGTACATGGAATGGCCCAATGGAATTGGGTAGTAGTTTACTGCTACTCACATTAGTAATTACACGCTAAGGTAGGTTTACCGTAGAGAGTAGCACTAGATCATTATAATAAATGAATGAACATTTGCTCTTCCATGTTTGTCTGCATTCCGTTTCTCACGGTCCACTGCGTTAGCAATGGAATCCTGTACGAAACGGATTACTGATTCTCGAGTCAGCACAAATTCCTCTGTTGACTCATATGTTTTGTCTTTTTCAGTGCGCTTTGTGCGCACTGCCATGAGATCTTTCTCATCTTCGATGTCGATTTCTTCGACATCGACATCACTCGCGTCGTTGTTAACTTCGACGCGTGATGAGCATGAGCCAGAAATGGTTTTTCTTGTGCGAGTCCACCCTCTCTAAAACTAGAGGATCCCTCAAATTGGGTGGGTAAAATGGATGGCGTAAGCCATTCACGAGGAACGGTGGATACGTGGTAGACGCAAACACCGAATTATTGATGGCGAATATGACCATCGGTAAAAACTCGTTCTAATTCGGATGCTATTAGACATAACCTCGAAGTATCTCTTCGAGGACGCAATTTACGCGTTCGGTCGGACCATCTGTCTCTGGGTGGTCGGATGTTGACATACTCAGCTGTGTTCCGAGAGATCGGAATACGGATTGCCAGAACTCCGCCGTAAATCGTGGATCTCTATCCGAGACCAATTAACGGGGCAAAACGCTGGAGTCTAAATCCCGTGTCGATAAAAATACGGGCACAGCCCGGAGCCGTGATCGACTCTGGTACTGCAGCAAGATGTATTATCTTGCTAAATCTGTATGACAAAACAAGGAATCCATTGTTTTTGTGATCGTCTTCTGCGTATCCATAGATACGGACTGCCAACATTCTGCCGGAAGTGGTAGAGGTTGGAGAGGCGCACGGGATGAAGGGCTAGGATTCACCCGTTGACATACCTCGCAAGCACGAATGTACTTGCGCACGAACTGATACTGGCGGGGTCAGTAAAAGTCGAGACTTACTGTGAGATAAGTTTATTCACGTCCACGATGCCCACTTGTTGGTGCATCGCGACTCTCATACATGATGCGCAAGCGCAAATCATTGCGAGCTGAGACGACAAACACGTGGAGTGTCGCCGGCAACGGCTGTATAATACAATAAGCCGTTGCGTGTTGTGTATCGATCGGTTGACGATCGATATAAAACTGGTAAATCTTTTAAGATATTTATCGGATAGATTCATCTGATGATTTATTAACGCAGAAGGTCCTTATCTTCTGCGTAGGCTTACTTTATGTCATCAAACAAGATTAATGACGGAACACTTGGAATGAGTGTTGCGCAGTAGGATTATTTTCACTGTTGGAGTGTGCAGCCGGCTCGAAATCGGGTCGGCATGATAACGCATCAGCGACAAAATTAAGTCGTCCTGGTTAATACTCCACGGAGAAATTATACTCCGTGAAGAAGGATAGCCACCTCGCCATTCTTTGTGAGTGGTGTGGGCTATGTACGGCCGTGCGTAATGACGCATGGTCCGTATATACGATGAACGGTCTATCTCCGAGGAGATAGACGCTAAAGTTAGCCAGTGCATAATTTATTGCAAGGAGTTCCTTGTCATGCACTGGGTAATTGCGTTCAGCTGGTTGCAGCTGACGCGATTGGTAACAGAAGGCGTGGAGCATTAACACACAGCTGATTGCAAAATCGCTGGCGTCACAGACCACATGAAATGGTCTGTATTGATACCTTCAAAGGAACGCTGACAATCAGCGTTTCATAGCCATTTCTCGTCTTTTTTCAAGAGACGAGAGAGATGAGCTGTCATCTCGGCATAATTATGGGAGTACTTGTGCAAGTACGCCGCTGATCCAAGGAACTGTCTAAGTCCCTTGGCATCGACTGGAATTGGCTAGTCGGTAATTGCCTTGATCGTTTTGGGATCAGGGCGCACGCCGTGTTTACCGACGATGCATTCAAGAAGTGGTTCGCTTGCATCGAATATACACTTCTTGAGATTTGCGTACAACATATGCTTTCGCATAAGTGTAAGAACCTGACGAACGTGAATCTTATGAACTTCCATGTCCGTCTTTCCGTCCATGGCTCGGCTATGGACGAATACATCGTCAAAATAATTCGGTGCGAATTCTCGCACCGGTCTCTACAGATTCGTTACGCATCTGTTGAATGTTGCAGGGACGCTACTAAGCCCCTGAGGCATTCCTAGCCATTACAGAGCATCTCGCTGGGAGTGCTCACTGTTGTGAACAGGATGTCCCGTTCACGCATAAGGATCTGATAAAATCCATTTATCAGATCCATAGACGAAAAGATCGCGTACGCTTAGACATACCATCTATGATTACGTCTTTTCTAGGTATCGGCGTTTTAGCCGGTAACGTTTAGCATTCGGTTTATTTAATGCGTGCACTATCCGCCACCCTCCTGTGGCCTTTCGCACACAGTCGGAGAGCTATGTGGGGAGGTTGACTCCCTTACATGGCACGCTTTGAATCGATCGGTAAATAATTTATCGATCGCAAGTACTTGTTTACGAGGCAGTGACCACTACTTCATGACACAGTACTTCGAGCCCGCTTTGAGCTCGATCTCATGTCGAGTGCCTTTATCCTTAGGCAGCTCGCATGGAATTGCTTGAGGGAATAGATCCCAGAATATTCTATTAAATCCTTGTATAAAGGATTTGTTTTGAGTGACTCCCAGGATTGAGAAGTAAATCTCTCAATCCGAGTCTTCGCATCGAGGACACTTTCGTCCATGAGTGCTGAGAACCCGTTCGTTCTCTGATAAATTTTATTGCTGTCCGGATATCGGTTACGTAATCGTCCTCTGTGACGACTACGCAGATCTGCTTGATTTTTCCACTATGCAGATCTCTCAAGAACCGCTTAGGTTCTAGGGTTGGTTATTGAGTTATCTCCGAAGTTAACTTCGGAGGCGCATACAGATCAAG
>NC_090616.1:3825655-3830101 GCF_004359215.1 Bremia lactucae
GCGAAACTAATTCGCTGGGACCGCTGTTTCATTGCATCGGAATGCGGATAAATTCGGCGCAGGAATTCCGCCTTGTATTGGTCGGGCGTTTCATTTGAACGCAACACGACCGGGATCGGGAAAATACGCCCAAGCGATTTTCCCTGATCCCTCCATGATTTAAAGACGCCATAATAATTATGTGCGTCTACAAGAGCGCGCTCTAGGAGCGACGCACTTGGCCCTTATAAACAAGGCCATTTAGATGGAAGGAGCTTCTTTGGAATGCCATCCGTCACATAGCCACGTTTTAAACGATTGGCTTGTGACACCGACTGAGCACGTTCACGTGTCGTCGGCGGAGCTTTCGGCTCCGAATCCTCTATGTCAGAACCATTATGAAGTATGGTCTGAGCATAAGGCGTTGTGGTAATACCCAACGGAGAAGCGGCTGCGCCTTTATGGACAGCGCTCAGATTACTGTCGCTGCGCTTTCCACCGCAGACGACGGGACAGCATTCGTAAATGATGCTGTCTCCATGTTGTGAGCCATGAGAGAAGTTTGGATGGGCAATAATGCCGCATCATCACTCCTCATGAGCTCGTTGTCCGCATCACTACTATGAGGTGACAGCAAAGCAGCGTAGTGAGAAGAAAAGGAGCGACAGACCAACATCATCTCTGTCAAAGCAAAAGGGAAACTCGACCCCTGTTACACCACAGCCGAAGTAGCTGTCGGCGTTCCGACTAGCATTAGACGGCCGGCCAATTAACGCAACACGACCGCGATCCGAAATACACCAAGCGTCTTCCCAGAGCCCACCAACATGGCCCATTTTAGGTGGCAACAAGGGCGCTTGCAGCGAAACACGTGGCCAAAGTAAACGAGCCAACTAGAGGAGCGGAAAGCTTCGCAAGGCCACCCGCCACATAACCAAGTAATAAACGAATGCCTTCTGAAACAAACGGAGCACGTAACGGGTAGTCGCCGAAGCTCAAGGCCCCGAATACACTTGCAGAACTTATGAGGATGGTCAAGCATAAAGAATAGTAACTAGACCCAACACTCGGGTGTGGTGCACATTTGTGACCAACCCTTGTGGATGTGATGCACATGGGTGCATTCACATTAGGAGGGATGACGCCCAGCGTCATCCGTGATGACGGCTAGCGTCATCAGTTACGCGAGGTATCTATAAAGATACGCTCGCAATACATATTAAATGATATCTATAGAGATAACATTTTAATTGGTAAAAATAGGTATTTGTATTTAATTCTATTAAATATAAATCAGTCTGAAAATTACTACCTACTTGGTAAGTGCGCACAAGGAGACGGATTACCGCTCCCGTGACGACACTTTAACAGAGTTCTTAGTGTGTTGGGTGAGGTCGCTTGCGCGCCCACCACAACTACCTCACTGCACGCAAGAGAAGCAGGTTTAACCGCTTCCTCGCTGTGCTAGGGTGTGTGCTTAAGTAGAGCGTGGCCGCATTACGACATGCCCGCCTACAGTCGTGGCCTTAATCCGAGGTGTGTTATTTGGCGATTACAGAGTTCACATCTAGAAAGACTAGGATGCTGCCGGTCGGAAAGGCCGGAAAGTCGGAGCCAGAGGCTTTACGCAACTTTTAGGTCTCGAGGACGCTCAGACTCCGGCAACATCTGAAACGGGATAAAGTCGCCCTATTGTTGCACAATCCCCGTTAAGTTCAATTTGTATACTTAAGGGGTGGTCAATTACTCAAGTAATGTAATTAAACATACTACTTGGTGTAGTTCACATTGTGACCGACCCTTGTGTATGTGATATCCCTGAGGGTATTCACATTAGCGGGGATGACGGCTAGCGTTATCCGTTACGCGAGGTATCTAGAAAGATACGCTCGCAATACATATTAAGTGTTATCTTTAGAGATGACATTTTGATTGGTAAAATTAGGTTTTATATTAAATACGATTCAATATAAATTTTCGTCTGAAAACTACTTCCCACTTGGTAAGTGCGCACGAGGAGCCGGATTACCGCTCCCGTGACGACACGTATACCAGAGTACTTAATGCGTTTGGTGAGGTCGCTAAGGCACCCACCACAACAACCTCACTGCACGCGGTAGTAGACGGTCAAACCGCTTCCTCGCAGTGCTAGGGTGTGTGCTTAAGTAGAGCGTGGTCGCATTAAGACGTACTTGGTAGCACTTAAAATCCTTCCCACGACCCGCATCTCTGCGCGTGTACGTGATGACAAGCCTCAATATCGATTGGGCTCATTTCCCCCACCTCTCCGATTATCATCGGGAGGAGGCAGGGCACTTGGCGCAGGGACTTGGTATCAAGCTTTGGCCAGGCTTTTAAGTAGTCCTCCTGAGCAAGATATCGCTCATTTGGAGCCCTTTTCAGAAAGGTGCCGTCGACGATGGAAGAGGCAATCCAAATTGTCTTAGTTTGGAGCAATCCTTTAACAGTGTCTCGGCGACAGCTTCGTGTAAGCCGTCGGCCAGAGGGAAGATGCCACTCCCTGGAGTTGGTCAATGCAGACGTTATCTGCTATAAATGCGTCAAGCGCGGCCATATGATGGCTCGCTGCTATGTCAGGGTCCCTGCTGGGGCGAAGATGCTCAGCAAGGGGACGGGACTCCCTACCAAAGGGCGATGGCAAGAACCAGCGCGCGAGACGGATGAGTTCTGCATCGACCACCGAGGGGTCGAGAAATGCAGGAGCACAGTAGGGGCGGGATGCCCTACTGACGCGGACTCTGAAGCTACCCCTAAGTTCAGAGTTGTCGAACGAATGGGTAGCATAGTCCCTATGGTACCGAAATTTCGCACCTCAGCCCTGCTGGTCTATAGCGCTCAAGTACGAGGCTATGACCAGGTGATGACCCTCCTAGTGAATTCGGGTGCATCACAGAATTTGGTTAAACTCGCGGCTCTAAGAAAGAGACCGGCGATAGTTAAGTCTCTTTGACAGGATGGCAAGCGAGAAGATGCGACTGTTCGTTTAGCAAATGGCGCGCTCGTTATGTCTGAGGGAGCTCAGGTAGAACTCGCCTTCAGCTTCAGTGAATTTTCTTGTAAAGAGAAGTTCACACGCCTTCAGCTTCAGTGAATTTTCTTGTAAAGAGAAGTTCACAAAGAAATTCACTGAAGCTGAAGGCGAGTTCTGCCTGAGCTCCCTCAGACATAACGAGCGCGCCATTTGCTAAACGAACAGTCGCATCTTCTCGCTTGCCATCCTGGCAAAGAGACTTAACTATCGCCGGTCTCTTTCTTAGAGCACGGATGGAGAGTCCGTATGATCTCATCCTAGGCATGCCATGGTTGGTAAAACACCAATCGTGTGTAGACTGGCGTACACGCACAATTGCCAACTCTACGCGGGACGCCGGAGAGGATGTCCTCCTGCGGGAGACATTTGCAACTGATGTCGTGTTGAGAGTGCGGTGACGGATGTCAAACGTCACAAATTCTACCTTGGTGTAGTTGGAAGTGTACCGACTGGATGTCAGTCACACAAACTCCTACCCAGCTCGCGGAGACTGGGGTAGTAATAAGGACGATGACAGGTAGTCATGTGTTCCATAGTCCTGCACAGAGCTGAGAGCCTGTGGCATTCGACGGCGATCTGACAAAAGGTCATGCGTCGCATAAACCGGCACAGTGCCAAGAGCCTGGTGCGGTTGGAAGAAGTGCGTTAGCCAGGAGAGCAACGGCACCTGCTTCCCAGTCAAAGGTCGTGGTGACTCGAAGAACGAGTACCCGACAGATTTAGATGAACAAAGGCACGTCTAAACGAGTGACCTTTGGATCAATTTCTAGTCAAGAAGACGGGCCTTCGAACGAGGTGCTCGAGGCCGTCAAAGACAAAATTGCGGAGGCATCCTCAGTTGAGATGCTCCGGCAAGTCTTTTTATCTACCGAGGGGATAGTAAATCTCCCGGAGATGTCGTGGGATCTGTTCCTTGCCGAATTAAAGGAAGGAAAGATCCACGAAATAGTCACACCAGTTCCAGAAGAGAACTTGGTGGACTGCTGCTTGTCGTCCACAATGGACGAGAGCGTCCTAGAAACGGACAAAAAAAAGCGGTACGCTGCTCAAGGCTGGGATGCCTTGAGAGATAGTCCGTTCTTTGAGGTTCTGTGGAAACATCGTGATGTGTTCCCAGAAGAAGTGCCGAGCCGCCTACCAGCAGATAGGGGCATCGGGCACGAGATAGACCTCGAACCTGGCACCAAGTATTGTGTGACCAGGCAATGGCCGTTGCCGAAAGAACAAGTCGATTATATCGATGAGTTCTTCGACAAACGAGCCAAGGCGGGACATGTGCGTGAGAGCAAATCGCCTCACTGCAGCCCGACCTTTTGTGTGCGTAAAGCCACAGGTGGATGGCGCGTGGTTCATGCTTATAATAAGCTGAACACGGCGACCATACCGGCGCAAACGCCAATCCCGCGGAAAGATGT
>NC_090616.1:3833211-3895796 GCF_004359215.1 Bremia lactucae
ACTGGCGTCCGAGGATGGCGCAGTCCGTTAATATAAAGCGGTGTCTCACCCGTACTGGCGTGGACACTTTGATTTATAGCGAACCATACAAAGGGCAATTGCTTGCTCCACTCTTTGGGAGTTGCTATGATGCGTAAGACATCCGCCACGAACCGATTGGCACGTTCTGTTTGGCCATCGGTCTGGGGATGATCTGCGGTCGACATGTGGAGCTTGCTACCTAGCAGCTCAAACACAAGTCGCCCAAAAACAGACGTAAAACGAGGATCTCGGTCCGATACTATGGACTCAGGCATCCCGTGTAGTCGGTAAACATGATCCAGGAACAAGAGAGCTGCCTCCTTGCCTGTAATCGATGCCTTACATGGTGCTAAATGCACCATCTTGCTCAGTCTGTCGACAAAGACGACGAGACCCGTCCGACCCTTATGGTCGGGCGGCATGCCAAACCTGAAGTCCAGGCTTACAGACTTTCAACAGTCACTTGTGATCGGTAGCGGCTTCATTGGCGCACTGCTGGACGGTGTAGGCTTAATGCGCTGACTCTGTTCGCAAAGAGCGATTATAGTTGATCACTTATCTATATAGTTGCGACCAAAATTCCTCTGACACTCGTAAAAGAGTATCTTTTCACGGCCGAGATGCCCAATTGATGGCGCATGATGGAGCTCGTGAAGAATCATCAGCTTGAGATCTGTGTCATCAGGCACATAGATTCTAAAGAGACCACAAGGTGACAGCTGATGCCATAACATGCCATCGCTGTAGTTAAAGCGATTTAGCTTAGCTTTCAGGTGCGACGAAAGGGAAACCTTTCGTCCACCGAAATGATCCAACAGCAGGCGACAAGTGGTAGTCCTGACTGTAGCTCTCCTTTATCTCAGAGGTCAATGAGTTGGTCACGTGGTATGCCTGCGTGGAACGTTGACGACTCACCTTGTGCTTAAGCACGAGACACACTTTCCTGGTGTCTTACCTCAAAGTCTGGTCTGCGTGATAAAGCGTCAGCCAGGACATTCGACTTACCCGGCTTGCTTTCAACTTTAAAATTAGATTCAGATAGTAATGTAAGCCATCTTGTCATCCTAGGCGAGAGGTGCGGTGAGTTTATTGCGGTCAGCAGTGATGCGTAATCCGTATAAGCCATAAATGGTTCGGAGATAGGTGCACTCGAAACTTGACCAGAGTGTACTTAATTGAAAGTAGCTCCTTGTCATGCACAGGGTACGAAGCTATTGCCGCGTTTCATTGGGCCCTTTACGGTTGTAGAAGAGGTTGAAGACCTATATTATAAGCTTATACTTCCCCTATTTTAATTTATTTCTAATTAAAACAGAATATTTTAAATTAAAAGATTTAACACCGTATATGAAGACGCACCCCGTATTTTGTGGGTCGTCTGAAACGGTATGTAGACCCAAATGAGGTCACACACACCCATTTGTCTAAGGAGACCGATAATGACGCCGACTGTGAGTCGAGCGTCGATCGGGAAGGGGGATGGTGAAGGTGAAAAACTTTCAGCCGAATGACTCCTCCCACCGCGGTAATGACTCGGAGAGTGAGGGATACCACACGCGTAATGCGGGTCCCTCAGCATCAACTTCTCCAGGATGTCAAGCCGAAGTCAGGCGATCATAACCCTTGCGATTCTTCGCGCGGACATCCTGTAGATCCGAGGTCATTCGCAAGACTTTACCCTCGAGATCTACAATACGTCGTTCAGCAGCGCTTAACGCCTGCGACTGAATGGACAAACGTAAGGCAGCCGCGAGTAGATGGGCGAAATCGCCACTTCTAATTGGCGCCGCCTGCACTGATGGATGCGAGTGGGAACCAACGCTGCCTTGTTGAAAGGTTGCTTGCCCACCGCTCCGTGATCCAAAGGTATCAGATCCTCGACCAATAAAGAGGTTACCCGAAGAGTTTCGACTATTGCGAACCGATCAATACCCTACATATTGATGTTACCGACTTGGTGAGTGCCTATGAAAAGGAGCACCAGCTGAGGCCTCTTCGCTAGTTTTAACCGTCCTTCGGCAGTTGCTGGTGCAGCACAGGGGATTCTGTCCCTACCCACAGGGTGTTAGGAGCCCATTAGTATGGATTTTGTTTTCAGCCTACCGAAAGATTTGGCCGGTAACACCGGCATAGTGGTCTTTTTGACCGATCGAGCGAAATGGCTCACTTGGCGGCTGTGACACGACCGGGTTCGGGAAAATACGCCCAAGCGATTTTCCCTGACCCTTTCATGATTGTAAGACGCCATAAGAATTATGTGCGTCTAGAATAGCGCGCTCTAGGAGCGACGCTCTTGGCCCGTTTATTTACATAGAGGGGGCATCAGTGATATGCCGCCCGTCGCATAGCCACGTTTGATACGACTGGCTTGTGACACCGACTGAGCACGCCTACGTGTCGTCGGCGGAGCTTTAGGCTCCGAATCCTCTATGTCCGAACCATTGTGAACAATGGTGTGAGCAATAGACGTTGTGGGTTTACCCAACGGAGAAGCGGCTGCGCCTTTGTAGGCAGCGCTCTCATCAATGGTCGCTGCGCTAGCCAGCGCTGACGACGAGACAGCATTGGAAATCTTTGTTGTCTCCATGTTACAAGCAATTAGTAAAGTTTATATGGGCAGTAAAGAGGCATTATCCTTCCTCATAAGCACTACTATGAGGTGATGGCAACGGTGTCGACTCATTGTAGTCGACAATGAGCGACGGATCGAAACATCACTGTTAAAGTGGGATGGATTATGAAGACCAGTTAACGCAACAGCAGCAGTGGCTGTCGACGTTGTAACTATGGCACTGGGCGACGGGGGCGTGTCAACCCGGCGCGAGGTTGAGTGGGTGTCTTCGTAGACGACTCACCAACATTGCCCCCTTAGGTGGCACCTTTGGCGCCGTGTATGTAAACAAAGTCGCTAGAGTGACTGAGAGGAGTAGGCGGCGCGTAAAGCAGCTCGCAGTTCCTCTTTCCTCTGTGACGAATTTAAAATATAAATTCGTTCTTATAAAAATAAAGGGGGGATGGCCAATTACTTGGACCTACCACTTGGGTGTGGCCTACATTGTGATTCATCCGTAATTTAATTGGACCTACCACTTGGGTGTGGCCTACATTGTGACTCATCCTTGTGTATGTGATGTCCCTGAGGGCATTCACATTAGCGGGGATGATGGCTAGCGTCATCCGTTACGCGAGGTATCTAGAAAGACACTCGCAATACATATAAGTGTTATCAACGGAGATGAAATTTTATGATTGGTTTAAAAAAGTATTTATATTACTGCCATTAAATATAAACCAGTCTGAAAATTACTTGAAACTTTCTCACGAGGAGCCTGATTACCGCTTTCGTGACGACACGTATAACAGAGCTCTTAGTGCGTTAGGTGAGGTCGCCAAGGCTCTTACCACAACAACCTCACTGCATGCGATAGTAGACGGTCAAATCGCTTCCTTACTGTGCTAGGGTGTGTGCTTGAGTAGAGCGTGGCCGCATTAAGACGTGCCCGCCTACAACATCGGTATCAGAAGAAGAAGTACCAGAGCCAGTGAATTACTACACGGTTTGGAATGACGGTCGGCCAATAGGACTGACCGCTTCTACATTTGCAAGTCATGGACAGCGGTCGTATAGCAGGTGCAAGTGCAACTACCTGCGCTTCAGTCTGACCATTTCCAAGTAACTTTGCATCCCCAGCCAGTACAATATCCCATTCAAAAGCCGATAACCGCGCGAGTCCATGACGAGCTCTTAGCGGAGTTAATACGTCGGAAGCTCGGACGGGCAGAGGATGTCACTCCTTTGTTCCAAGCTTGGGAGCATTTGTGTAAAGAATCTGCGATGCATAGGCCGCGAGGTCTGGCTTGACAAACTGGATGCTTTCCGTGACCGGTCAGAAAAACGGATGCACGCTACAAGCTGCACCGAATGTGTAGAGAGGCAGGGTTACGTTGCCTCTCGTGGGAAGACTCATTTCCATGGTGGCTTAAAAGTGCAGGTTATGCCCCTAAGGAGACATTCTCCTATAGGACCCTCATCGGAGGATGCTCATCTCTTGTGAGATGCTCGAAGAGATTAAGAAACTATAATCCTTTTATGAGTGCAAGATGCGCTCGTTCTCAGATGGACCTTCAGTCGAGAAGGATGGGTCTCGTCGTACTGCCGTACGAGATGCACCCATCGTTCCATCATCAGTTGGGTACGAGATTTCCAACTATCATGCGAACCGTCTTGCAAAAGCGATCAGCACAAACAAGAATACCATTATTCTTGTGGGTGTCTTCAGGGAATTTGAAGACGAAGTCCATAGATACGGACTGCTAATAATCTGCCGGAGCAGGCAGATGTTGTAACGAAGAATGGGATGAAGCAGTGGGCTTTACCCGTTGACAAACTTTGCAAGCACGTATGTACTTGCGGAAGAACTCATACTGGCGTGGTTAGTAGAAATCGCGACTTATTATGAGATAAGTCTTCTCACGTCCACAATGACCACTTATTGGTGCATCGTGGCACTCATACATGACGCGTAACGCGAATTATTATGGGTGGTGATGACGACACAAGATGTGTTGCCAGCAATGGATGTACCATTGCGGGTTGTATATCGATCAGTTGGGACTCGATACAATTTCGACAATCATTTTTAAGATTGTCAAGATGGGTTTCTAAGGTAATTCATCCACCCTATAAGAGCCTTATCTTCTTGATAAGCTCTTCTGACGTCGTCGAGTAATGTTGACGACGAAACACTCTATTAGACGGAACCCATGTGCTCGAGGAGCTTGTTCTTTCGCCATTTTGGTTACCAACGACGCGCTAGGTGTCGTAATAAGCTTCTTAGTAGCTTTCCGTAGAAGCAAACATACTTCATTTGAAATTAATGACCTAGTCCGACTGTCGACGGTAAACCTATCAAAGCACGTAGTGACAAATGTAGGCAGTAATAACTTAATGCCCAGGTATATCGGCCTGTTTCGTGTACTACATCGCCAAGGCAATGCGTACATGATCGAGCTGCCTCGTAGTATGCGTACTCATCCTACATTTATATTGTGCGTCTCCGCCCGTACCATCAGTACGAGGCTTCTTCCGATTCTGGATTACGCCGGAACGGTCAAGGGCATCAGCCAAAGCCGGATGGATCCAAGCAAAGACTTCTTGTTTCGGAAAACGGTATGATTGTCTTGACCAGACGATCCACGCTTTTCTTCAGGGAAGAGTTCTTCTAATGAGCTGTCAACAGCTCCTTTTAGTAGAGACTGATGTGTCCTTTCGTTTGTTAATCAGTCGCGACCTGCGCACAATTTATCAACCAGTAACGAGAAACATTATCAACAGTCACCGCTGACCCGCGGTGACGGGATCGCTTGTGATCAAGATTTTCCCTTATATAATACAAGGTGTGATCTAAATCATGATGTTGAATTGGGCTCGTCAAACGAGGCGAACCCAATCCCCCCCCCACATCCACTGATGAATTCAGATGGTGAGAAGCGCTTTCTTGTTGAAATTTTCTTGAACCACCGTGAGGCAATGGGGGTACGAACGAGTTATCTCGTTCGTTGGCGAGGGTATCCACCCTCGCATGATAGTTGGGAACCTCGTTCATAGCTGATGTTGGACGTTCCGGGTCTCGTCTTGCCGTACAACGAGACCCATCCTTTCGGGTAGAAGGTCCATCGGAGAACGAGTGCTTCCCGCGCTCGTAAAAGGATTGGGGGTTCTTTTACGAGCGCGGGAAGCACTCGTTCTACGATGGATCTTCATCTCTTACGAGACGAGAGTCTTCTATGGGTGTCTTTGAGGGGAATATGCTTCCTTATGGGCATGGCCTGCACCCTACAAAGAGCATGGACAAGAGTCCCTCCACGAGAGGCAAAACAATCCTATCTCTCTCGACAAACGGTGCAACTTATAGCGTGCACCGACTACGTTCCGTTTCTAAAACCGTTCACAGAATGCGTTGAGCTTGTCAAGCTAGACCTTACGGCCTATGTATTTATTTGCACATTCTGCGCGAAAGCTGTCCAAGCTTGGAAGGAAGGTTTGACATCCTTTGCCCGCTCACAAGATTACCATCGATGCCGGAAAAGTGCATCGATGGAGAATTCCGTTTCATCCTCCCCAGGCTTGTGAAGCCTGGATGAGTCGAATAACGGAATATGATATCGATCGTTGGTTATAGTAGACAAACAATTAGGTTACCCTTAGAGGGTGCCTCTTTTCAGGAGTGAACTGCAACGTAACTTGGCCCTGGAAGCGATCCCTTGCTTCACGCCTTTTCTGCCGACGCAAACTAGCGCCACTTGCAGCACTTTTACCTACGCGACCACGTATTCCTGGCGACGCATACTAACGTCACCAGAGTGATCGTCTCCCACGGATTCATCATCAGATGACTCCCCACCAAAGAAGTCAGACGATTCCAACAACCTCGTCATCACCTCTTTGGTAGTAACGTTAGAACCCAAAGGTCTAACGGACTCGGCTCCGGGTAATCCGGTGGCCTTTACAGTAGATACTGAGGCGGGCGATGCCGGTGGCTTGGTCCAGTCACCTACAATTAATGTAGCAGGTGACTTGCACCTCTTCACCCCGCAATGTCAACAACACATGACATACCCCAGTCACCTTCAATGGGAGAAGGAGGTGACACATTCCCCGCAGTATACGCATTGGCGTCTACTGAAACATTTGCCTTGCTGGCAGCTACACTGATTCGTGCAGCTGCCAGCTTAGCGACCTCACGGCCCACGCGCACGGACTTATTCGTTGTCATCTTGATTTTGATCAAGATTAATATTGCAAATAAAGTCGGTTTAAAAACAATAATGCAAAAAAAATCGGTATTTTAGTTAAAACCATTTATGTAGCGGACCTACCTCGCTCCTAAAATCAGAGGAAGACTTTTAGACTCAGAGAGTCTCTTAGTTCTATAAGAACTAATGAATTTTATAGCTCAGGGAGTCGTACAATCTATTAAAACTTAGTTAATCCTAGTTCAAGGGATTCAGGGGTTCATAGAACCAAGTGGCAACTAGTGCCAAAAGTATATACCTTAAAAAGGCTTCTATTTCTTACTGATCAATAAGCAAGCCTTATGAGGCACCTAACGCTTTAAGATCAAAAAGCGAACTGCAATTTATTTAATTAGTTAATTTAAAACTTACCATAGCTAATTTAAAAACAGAAATCGGCCGCCAGATATATATCTGGCGGCGACACATGTGTTACCCATAATAATTGGAATTTAACTAATTAATATTCTAGAATAGGAGAAAAGGGTATATTACCCATAAAGTAAATGTACCACAACAACGGTTCTCAAGCCGATGTGTGCCCCATTACACCCTCCCCCACTGGACTGTTGACACCGAGTGACAACGTTCGCTTCATTCCTCTAATAGGTCGGAATCTTAACAGCTAAACGTTTGGTTGTGTTTTCTTTCCTTTGTCCCATGACAATCAAGCGTGAGTCACAGACTTAGCGCCTTCCTCGACGATGAGGAAATAGTGGACTTTGAAAGCCTCACTCCATCAGAGGACGAGGAACAAGAGCGTCGCTCTTATACGCCTCCTCCTCCGGATGAACGTCGGCGGGCCCCGAATCCGTTCCCAGAACATGGTGCCGATGATGTCTTGCTTGCCTTGAGCAGGACACAGGACCCTGAGTCCAAAATCATTACGAATCCGCTTGATGAAGAGCGAGAGCGGTAATCCACATTGAGGAAAATGCTTTTCGTTGAGCTGCCGAGATAGCGAAAGCTAAAGTTCATATTGAATATAGATTCACCCCGCTTAGTGCGGAAGAGCGTCTTAAAGAGATCGCGAATCACAGTTTGGCCATTCGGATCTCTGGCCCCACGACGATAATCCCAGAAGAGCAATCCCACAACGAGGACGCCAGAGGAGCTCGCTGCTCGCGACGCTCTTCATGAGCGATACCTTACGCCGAAGGTAATGACGCGAAGTCAGTATCTGACGCGTTTGCGTATTCTGGCCTGTAGGGCTTCGATGACCTCAATGAGAGAAATTTTGATCGTATTGTTCCTAACAAATCACAAAGCGAAACGAAATTTCGTTTGAGAACTGGCTCCATCGGGCCCGCCGCCTCCGCAATATTTGGAATATTCAAGAGTCTGCGGATAAGGCTGATGTTCGTTTGGAACAGAAGCTTCGCTTCAATTTCGCCAAGCTTAATGCCAAAGGCCAGTTACGTCCGGCATTTATGTCACAAAGCGAGGCATAATCAAGCCGACATTTCAGTGCTTCGGTTGACAGTACAACCAAAATACGAAGCCGCACTGAGGCTATAGATCTACCTAATCCACTTCTATGGGTGGGAAGCGTTTTTTTGACGCACGTTGGCCCTGAGCTTGACGCTCAAAAACGTCAACGGCGTACGCGCAATCTTGCCGAAGAGGTACCTCAAACTCCCAATAGGTTTTAGAAGAGGGGTGCCCTAGCCACTTCACCAGATACTGGAATTGGCCCTTACGACGACGTCGCTTCAAAAGTCTCTCTACGTGAAAGAAAAGGTTCCCTCGCGCATCGAGAAGCGCGGGAGGGGACCGAAATCTTGACGGAAGCATTTAATGATTAAAAGCAGGAGGTGCAACTTCTTCGTGAGGGCCTTGACCGGGTTGAGAGCTCTTTTGAGGTGGTTCAGAACCGTCTTTCGATGCTGGAGCGTCAGCAGCCTCGTTTAGAGAACCAGCTGGACATCTTGGGAAGGATGCAGCAATCTGCGGCACGACCGCCTGTCTTGGCACAAGTGCCTTTGAGTCTACGTGGGAATGGTCCTGATATCGCTTAAGCAGAGGACAGAATCTGTCCTCTCGGCCGACGGCTTATACCAAGCTGTCGCCGAGGCACTGTTGTAGGATTGCTCCTCAACTCAGGCAATTTGGATTGCCTCTTCCATCGTCGACGGCACCTTTCTGAAAAGGGCCTGTCGCGATGGGCCATGCCGTAGTCCGTTCATAAACGTGGGCACCTTAATGTGCTCCGGAATTGGACCTACGGTTATGGACGTCGACAGCGAGCGCATCTCTTGCACATACTCTTGCAGAGATCGCTTTGCCTTTCGCACTCCAAGGAAGCGCGCCTAAAGCAACACTTCGGTGTTCGCCGGCTGGTACATGGCGCGAATCTTTTCCTTAAAGATCGCCCCTGTAGGGAGCGCCCCGAGCAAGCTCACTCTGAGGCCTTAACGCGCAGATGCGACATGGCGTACGACACCATCCGGCTGTCGTCCTCGATGAGCTGGGCTACACCGCATTGCTCCACGGCTCAAAGCCAGTGGACAATCGTGTTCGCTACAGTTCCATTGAACTTGGGAGGGTCCATCCGAATGGGCCTCGGCTGATGCGGCCGGGCAGAGAGCATCTCAAAAGTCCTGTTGAGAGCCTCGCTCCGAGCCTGCTCATGCCTTAGCTCCCTGTGTCTGAGTGACGGACTCCACCACAGCATGGCCTTGTGCCTCGGACGCGGCCCTCCGCTGTCCGAGCACGAATGCCTCAAACTGCTCCTACTGAGCAACATGTTGCTCAGGAGGACTACCCAGGAGCCTGGCCAGGGCTTGTTCACCAAGTCCCTGCGCCATAAGCCCTGCCACCTCCCGATGATGTTCGGCGAGGTGGGGAAAATGAGCCCAATCAATGTTGAGGCTCATCCTCACGTACACACGCAGAGATGCGGGTCGTGGGAAAGATTTCAAGTGCTACCAAGTGTAGGCGGGCACGTCGTAATGCGTCCACGCCCTACTTAGACACACAAAACCCTAGCACAGCGGGGAAGCAGCTAAATTAGCTTCTTTTACGTGCAGTGACGTAGTTGTAGTGGGCGCGCTAGCGTCCTCACCCAACACACTAAGTACTGTGATTAAGAGTCGTCACGGGAGCGATTATCCGGCTCCTGTGCGCACTTATCAAGTAGGAAGTAGTTTTCAGACTGATTTATATTTAATCGTATCAAATATAAATACCTTTTTCTACCAATTAAAATGTCATCTCTATAGATAACATTTAATATGTATTGCGAGCGTATCTTTCTAGATACCTCGCGTAACGGATGACGCTAGCCGTCATCACGGATGACGCTGGGCGTCATCCCTTCTAATGTGAATGCACCCATGTGCATCACATACACAAGGTTGGTCACAAATGTGCACCACTCCCGAGTGCTGGGTCTAATAACTATTATTTAGTAATTGACCATTCCCTTAAGTACACCAAGTGTACATAACGGGGACTGTGTAACATTAGGGCAACTTTAGTCCGTTACAGTACACCCCGTTACATCTCATGTAGCGACACACCCCGTTACAGTAGGTGAGTTGCATCGAAACTTATCGTACAGAAGCGTTCAGAGTAAGGTTTCTAAATAGCTAAGGGGGCTTTAGCTTCCAAAGGTAATTCAACATTAGAAAGTAAAATTGTAATAATATATTTAGTATCCTGCGTAACGATCTTCTATCTATATTAATACTGAGTAAGTATGGCGCCTCCTTGCGCACCGCACAATCGGGTCTTTTATCGATTGGCGGGATTGGATTAGGCTAAAATCAACCAATCAAAAGAGCTAGTGTCTTATTGCATCAATGTTTTCAAATTTGGTAAGATTGGAACGTTTTAAGTCAAAATTATCAAGGAAAGTAATTTTGTTCTTTATTTATTTCCTCTCATAGGAAAACATATTTCTTATTCCTCTTATACGAAATAATACTTATGTTACGGGACACCCCGTTACAGCCCCCCCGTTAACCAACAGCCACTATAGTGACTGATGAAGGGTGACAACAAATTAAATTACGTATTTCCCTGTAATTTTGCATTATTCGTTTTAGTCAAAATACAGACTTTATTTGCATTATTAATTTTGACCAAAATCAACATGGCGACAAATAAATCTGTGCGCGTGGCCCGTGAGGCCGCAAAGCTGGTAGCTGCACGGATCAGTGCAGCTGATAGATGCTAATGAGTCTACTGTGGGGAATACGTCACTCCTACTTCCATTGGAGGTGACTGGACCATTTCATCTGTCGATGACATTGCAGGTGACGGTGACAAGTCACCTGCTACACCATTGTAGGTGACTGGTCCAAGTCACCGTCATCGCCCGACTCAGTGCGCATGTTAAGCCGGATTACCGCTTCCGTGACGACACTTGTAATAAGGTACTTACATTTTTGGGTAAGGTCGCTCAGGCGCCCACCAAACACCTCACTGTGCCTAAAGGTGTGCTCGTAAGTAGAGCGTGGCTGCTATAGTTACACCCGCCTACACTGCCAATGACTTCTAAGAGAATGGCTTCGAGCTACGTGACTCTTGCCCATATGTACGCTCTTAAGGCGACTGTGCTTCAGACTAGCAACATCCGTACCAAATGTCTCGGCTACATAGGTTCAAAGGATAATGAAATTCCTGATATTTGCTTTAAAGAGATTATGAAAAAAACAAAAATATACTTCTTTCCTTTGGAAAAAATTGTGTGACACCACCCCAAAATAGTGTCATTTTGGTCTATAAGTACCATTATCGGTTTAACTCAAAACCAATATCGCTCACGGGCCGGAGTTTGTGAATCAACGCTTCTGATCGTATTATAGATCTTATCATATCAAGTTCCCCGAAAACAATACAAAATGTTTTCGGGGAACTTGATGTGTTGTATCAATTAAATGCAAGACAGAATGCATCTTGCAGGCGTTCGGGTGACAAAATTTAGGTTTTCAAATCTTCCATATGGTCGAAATTTTTATGTTTGGCCTTTTAGAACAATTTGAAATTTTACCTATTTTTCAAATACCTTTTATTTTTACCAACGCTTCTTTAATTTTAATAATAGGTTTAAGTTATTTATATATTTATACACGTATAAAATTTAAATTTATTCCAACACGTTTTCAACAAATTTTTGAAGGGGCGATTTAAGGATTGATTTTTCATCAATCCCCTTTTTTCATAATAAATTTATAATTTCCATTAAAATCTCAAATGATAACCTCAAGGAGAAATACTAATTTATGGTGATGATAATTTTTATTTAATTAAAGAATTAAGTTATTTTAAAAAAATAAATTTAGTATGCTTAAATATTGAAAATAATATTTATTCAAATTTAAAAATAAAAAACATATTATCTAATAAAAATCGCCCACCCCTAAATAATTTAGTTGTTCCGCTGAGTCCCGTCCCGAGATAATTCGGTTTAATTATATTAAATACCGCTTTCTTCTTACAATGTTTTTAAGAAGAAAGCGGTATTTGATATAATTAAACCTTTTGAAAAGCTTTTTTCAGTTAGGTGTAGCAACAGGGCAGGCCAAATGGGCGAGAAGTTCTTGGTAATTACTTTTTGCCGTCGGTTAGCCAAGGAAACCCCATTTACCATAGAAGCTTTAAGCTACAACATAGCAACTGAGCAGCACTTGGGATACCGTAAACGGCTTACAAAAAGCACAATGTAGTTTAAGAAACATGCAATTATTTGCTAAATTGAGACGAAATCCTTCATCAATGCCTTTTTCCGTCAGCGGTGGGTACTCTTCTAAGTGGGCAAAGGATGTCAAACCTTTGTTTCAAGCTTGGACAGCCTTTTTTGTACAGAATGTGCAAAGCATAGGCGGTGAGGTCTGGCTTGACATGATAAATGCTTTCCGTGAACGGTTCGAGAAACGGACCGTATTCGGTGAACGCTATAAGTTGCAGCGTTTGTCTAGCGTGTTCACTAAGTTAAGACTGATTTATATTTAATCGAATTAAATAAATTGCTTTTAAATAATAAGTGGATGCCACCTCTGTAGATGTACAACCCTACGTTGCGAGCGTATCATTATGAATACCTCGGATATCGGATGAAGCAAGCCGTCATCCCTTCCAATGTTAATACACCTACGCGCATCACATATACAAGGGTGGATCACTTTGTGCATCACACCCAGGTGGCAGGTCTAAGTACTCACATGAAGTAATTGACCATCCCGTTAAGTACATAACGTGAACTTAACGGGTTTGTGTAACATAGGGCAACTTTAGCCCGTTACACCACCCCCCTTTCTAAGAACGAATTTACATTTTGTAAGATCGTCAACGGAAGGAAAGATAAACAGCGAGCCGCTTACGTCGCGCTGCTTTAGTACTTCTTTAGCGACCAGTGTGTGCAGTTACCCGGGCGCTTGACATGCCACCAAAAAGGGGCAAAGCTGATGGATCGTCTGCAAAGACACCCACGCAACCACGCACGAAGCGCACGCGCAGCGATAAAACGCATCCGGCACCAAGTGTCCCAGTTACATCGCCGACAGACGCTGCTGTTGTTAACTGGGCTGAACAATCCATTTCACTTGCGCAGTGAGGATATAGATCCGTCGCTCATTGCTGATTACAATGAGTCGACACCGCTGCCATCACTTCGTAATAGTGATGAGCCCAGCGAGCAAATGAGGAAGGATGATGGTCCTTTATTGCCCATCCAAACTTCACCCGTTGCTCTTATAATGAAGACGCCCAACGTTGCGAAGGTCAACTTGCCTTACATCAACAAAGCAACTGTCTCGTCGTCTGCGCTAGCTAGCGCAGCAAATATTCATGAGAACGCTATTCATAAAGGCGCAGCTGCTTCTCAGTTGGGTAGAATCACAGCACCTGCCGTTCAGACCAACATTCACAATGGGTCTGACGCAGAAGAGCCTGATCATAAAGCTTCACCGACGGCACGTGAGCGTGTCCAGTCGGTGTCAAAAGCCAGTCGCATTGAACGTGGCTATGGGACTGGTGGTATACTACCGAGCGACCTCCATTCGAATGGTCTTAATTGGATGGAACGAGTGCGTCGCTCCTAGAGCGCGCTACTCTAGATGCACATAATTTTAATGGCACCTATAGATCGTAGAAGGCTCAGGGAAAATCACTTGGTCGTGTTTCCACGATCCCGGTCGTGTTGCATTCAAACGAATCAACCGACCAATACGAAGTGGAATTCCTGCGCCACTTTCAGCCACATTCCAATGTGGCGAAACAACGCTCGCAGCGAGTTAATTTTGCTCGCTTGCGTGTGAAAAAAATCATGGGCGGTACTTTACCCCCTCCCCGTTTCTACTCATCACGCCGCTCCTGTTAGTCTTTACGGAACTAGCGGAGAGACAATTGTGCTCCTTCTCATAGGCAGACACCCCAGGCCCGGTACGTCGACGCGCAACGCGTCGTCCGGTTCCCAAAAGTCAAACCTCTTTGGGTATCCTCTTCACTGGATGAGAATTGGATGATTCGGATGCACGGAGCGGTGGGCAACCAACTATTCAGCAAGGAAGCGTTGGTTCCCAGTAGCATCCATCAGTGTAGGTGGCGCCCGATAGGACCGGCGATTTCGCCCACCTACTCGCGGTAGCCTATCCGCTTCCATTCAGTCGCAGTCAATAAGCGCTGCTGAACGACGGATCGGGGATCTCGAAAATCAAGTCTCGTGACTGACTTCGGATCTTCACGTTGTCCGCTCAAAGGAACGCCAGGGTTACCAAAGGCTGAAACTTTGGCTGGACCTTTTGAACAAGTTGATGCTGAGGGATACGCGCGTGATATCCCTCGCTCTCCAAGTCCGTATCATGGTCGGAGGAGTCATTCGGCTGAGAGTTTCTCACCATTCCTGTCTCTCTCACTAGATCGACGCTCGACTCACAGTCGGCGTCACCATCGGTCTCCTCAAACAGATGGGGGTATGTGATCCCTTCTGGATCAACCAACCGTTTCAGACGCTCCACGTAAAATACGGCGTGCATATTTATATACGGGGAAGGGTGAGCCTATAATTTAGGTCTCCAACCTCTTCGACCACCGTAAACGGCCCGACGAAACGCGGCAAAAATTTCTTAGTACCTTCAGGTAGTACAGAGATTGCATTTTTAGGTAGAGTAGCAGTACTTGATATCACTTTATCCCCAACATTAGAGCATATATTGTTTTTGCGACCATTTCGGTCAGCACATTATTTTTGTTTATCCTGTGCGCTTGCCATCGCGTCACGGACTTTTCATGTGATGGCTAATCGCTCATCCACAAAGCGTTGGGCTTCGCGCAAGCTTTTTGTATTAACTCGCCTATGACACCGTCGAGAAGTCGGTCATAGGACTTAGTCTTATTGACATCTTTACCAATGCGAAACTGGCAGGGTCACGAGGGCAAGCTTTTAAACTATCTCTCTCTTTTTTTCATTGCACCGAGTATAGTGAGGGGCCCTCCCTCACTAAGACTCAGTCTGCGCACACACGAGGCTGGCGTCCGAGGATGGGGCAGTCCGTTTATATAAAATAGTGTCACACCCGTACTGGCGTGAAACACTATTATTTATAGCGAACACAATTGTTGCTCCGCTCTTTCGGAGTCACTATTGTGCGTAATACATCCGTTACGACCCAATCGGCACGTTCTGTTTGGCAATCAGTCTGGAGATGATCTGCAGTCGACATGTGAAGCTTGCTACATTGCAGCTCAAACACATGACGCCAAAAACATACGTAAGAACTGAATCCGGGTTCGATACTATGGAGGCGGGCATCCCGTGTAGTCGGTATTTATGATTTAGAACAAGAAAGCTGCCTCCTTGCATATGATCAATGCTTTACATGGTCTAAATGCACCAGTCTGTCTACAAGGATGACGAGCCCCGTCCGACCCTTGTGTCGGGCGGCATGCCAAACATGAACTCCAAACTTACCGACTTCCAACAATCCGTTGGATTTTCAATGGCGCACTGCTGGATGGAGCGGCTTAATGCGCTGAAACTATTCGCAAGAACGAATATAGTTTGCCAACCATCGATATAGGTGTGGCCACCAAAATTCTTTCGACACTTTTAAATATGTCTTTCCACGACCCAGATGCCCACTCGATGGCGCGTCATGAAGCTCGTGAGGGAGCATCAGCTTGAGATCTGTGTGATGAGGCACATAGATTCTCAAGGGATCACAAGGTGACAGCTGATGCCATTACAGGCCATCGCTGAAGCTAAAGCGATTTAGCTTAGCCTTCAGGTGCGACGGAAGGGAGACCTTTTGTCCACCGAAGTGATCCAACAGCAGACGACAATGTTCGTCCTGACTGTAGCTTTTTGTGTATAAAAGAGGCTAACAAGCTCGTTACGTTGTACGCCTTAATTGCTGCCAACATTGATGGCTCAGATTGTGCTTTAACACTAGACACACTTTCCTGGTGTCTTACATCGAAGTCTGGCCTGAGCGACAACGCGTCAGCAAAGACATTCGACGTACTCGGCTAGTTTTCAACTTTAAAATTAACATTAGAGAAGAATGTTAGCCATCTTGCCATTCTAGGCGAGAGGTACGGTGAGTTTATTGCGGTCCGCAATGATGCGTGATCCGTATAAACCCAAAATGGTTCGGTGCCCAATAGGTGCACTCGAAACTTAACAAGGGCATACTTTATGAAAATAGCTCCTCGTCATGCACAGATTATTCAGTTCCGCAGCTTTCAAAAGCCGGGACTGATAAGAAATGACACGGTCAACGCCGGTGTCATCGTTTTGCATGAGTGCGCTGCCGATTGCAAAATTCCTTGCGCCACAGACGACGCTAAAATGCTTATCCGCGTCTGGAAATGCCAAGACCGGTGCCTCTATAAGAGATTGCTTCACTGACGTGAACGTACCATCTTGTTCTTTTAACTAAGCCGATTCTGCGTCCTTTTTAAGGAGGTCAGACAAGGGCTTAGTTCGCTCAGCATAATTCCTGGTAGACTTATGCAAGTAATACGCAAGCCCTAGGAATTGGCGCAAATCCTTAACATGTCGTGGGACTGGCCATTCTTTTACTGATTTACCTTGTCTGAGTCTGCTCGTACACCATGTGTACCTACGATGCAGCTCAGCACAGGTATCTCGGGGACCCCAACGACGCACTTTTGCAGGATGGCGTACAATTAAGAGTCACCCAAAGTCTGCAACACAGCGTTTTAAATGACGCTTGTGCGACTCTATTTCGGTCAGCCCGTTCTCGGCCCTACTATGCACGAATACATAGTCAAAGATATTCGGCGCGTAGGCACGGTGCTGACGCATCACGTGAGCCACCACTCGGTTGAATGTGGCTGGAGCGGTTCAAACCTTGACCATCACAAGCCACTCCTAAAGCACACCGGGTGCTTACTGGCGTTTTGGCTACATCGAAATCTCTTATTGAGTACCTGATTGTAGCCATCCTTCAAATCGCGATGTTTCCACAAAACTTAGAGAACGGACTGTCTCTCACGGCATCCCAACCTTGAGCAGCGAACTGTTTCTTTTTGTCCGTTTCTAGGACGCTCTTGTCTATTGTGGGCGACGAGCTACCCTCCGCCAAATTCGCTTCTGGAACTTGTGTAACTATTTCGTGGACGTTTCCTTCCTTAATTTGGCAAGGAAAATATCTCAGCACATCTCCGGGAGTTTTCCTTTTTTCACGGCGAAGTTTAAGACATGCTGGAGCACCTCAACTGATGATGCCTCCGCTATATTGTCTTCAACGGTCTCGAACACCTCGTTTAAAGGCCCGTCCTATTTAATTAAGACCGATCCAAAGGTCACTCGTTTTGACGTGCCTTTGACCGTACTTAAATGTCGGGTACTCTTTTACGAATGGCCACGACCTTGACTGGGAAGCGGGTGCCGTTACTGTTTCGGATAACGCACCCCTTCCAACCGCACGAGGGTCTTGGCTTTGTGCCGGTTCTTGCGACGCTTGACTACCTGTCAGCTCGCCGTCTACTGCCACATGCTTTCGGCTCTGTGTTGCACCAGACTTGCCCTTCAATTGATGATTGGTTAGTTTTGCATTTCTAATCATATACACCTTTTTGGGTGTACAGGGCAAGACCAACTCCCATTATGCTTTGGAGGATTTGTCGGCCCCGGGTATCGAACCCGGGACCTCCCGGCCCTGAAGTGATTGGCGGACCACTAATCCACCAGGATCAGTTCCACTACACCACCAGGATCGGTATGCTTTCGGCTCTGTGCAGGACATTCGGACGCATGACTACTTGTCATCGTCCTTTTCACTTTCCCAGTATCCACGAGCTGGTTAGGACTCGGTGACGTTTGACATCCCGTCAACGCACCATCAACTGTGTTCGAAACGACATCAGTTGCATAGGCCTCTTGCAAGAGCACATCCTTTCCGGTGTCCTGCGTAGAATTCGCAACTGTGCGTGTACGCCAGTCTATCCATGGTTGGTGTTTAACTAACCATGGCATGCCTAGGATGAGGCCCTACGGACTCTCCATACTTAGCACTGTGAACTTTTCGTTACAAGAGTAGTCACTAAAACTGAAGGCGAGTTCAACTTGAACTCTTTAGACTTTACGAGCGCGCTGTTCGCTAAACGAACGGTCGCCTATTGTCGCTTGCCATCCTGGCTAGCAACTCAAACACCGCCGGTCTCTGTTTTAGAGCCGCGAGTTTCACAAAATTCTGTGATTCACCCGAATTCACGAGAAGGCTCATCATATCGTCATAGTCTCGTACTCGAGCGCTAGAGACCAGCAGGGTTGAGGTCCGAAATTCGAGACCTCAGGGACTATGCCACTCATCTGTTCGATAACTCTAAACGTAGGGGTAGCTTCAGAGTCCGCGTGAGTAGGGCATGCCGCCCTTGCTGCGCTCCTGCATTTTCCCGAACTCTCAGTGGTCGACGCAGAGCTCGCATCTCGCACGCTGGTTCTTGCCATCATCCTTTGGAGAGGGAGTCCTCTTGCTGGGCGTCTTCGCCCCAGCAGGGACCCTGGCATAGCAGCGAGCCATCATATGGCCGCGCTTGCCGCATTTGTAGACAACGTCTGCATTACGTAACTCCATTGGAGTGGCATCTGACCTCTCGACCGACGGCTTATACCAAGCAGTCGCTGAGGCACTTTTGAATAATTGCTCCCCAACTAAGGCAATTTGGATTGCCTCTTTCATCGTCGACGGGCCTGTCGCAGTGGACCGTGCCGTAATCCGTTCATAAGCGTGGGCACTTTTATGCGTTTCGGTATCGGACCACACCAATGGACGCCGACAGCGAGCGTATCTCCTGCCCATATTTTGGCATGGATTGCTACGCCTGTCGTGCTTCAAAGAAGCGCGCTTGAATCAACACTTCGTTGTTCGGCGGCTGATACATGGCGCGAATATATGTCTTGAATATCGCCCATAAAGGGTCCGCCTTAAGTCCGCCACATGCGCCGGGTAAGCCCAATCTAAGGTCTTACCGCTCACATGCGACATGGCGTACGATTCTACCGGCTGTCGTCCTCGATGAGCTGCGCGACACTGCATTGCTCAACGGCTAGCATCCAGTGGACGATCGTGTGCGCTGCAGTTTTCTCGAACTTGGGCGGGTCCATCCGAATGGGCCTCGGCTAATGCGGCCGGGCAGACAGCATCTCAACAATCCTGTTGAGAGCCTCGCTCCGAGCCTGCTCATGCCTCAGCTCATCCTAAGTCTGAGTGACGGACTCCGCCGCAACATGGCTCTGTGCCTCGGAAGCGGCCCTTCGCGTTCCGAGGACAAACGACTCAAACTGCTCCAACAGAGCAACATGTTGCTCAGGAGGACTACCCAGGAGCCTGGCCAGGGCTTGTTCACCAAGTCCCTGCGCCATAAGCCCTGCCACCTCCCGATGATGTTGGTAGAGGTCGGGAAAATGAGCTCAATCAATGTTGAGGCTCATCCTCACGTACACACGCAGAGATGCGGGTCGTGGGAAAGATTTCAAGTGCTACCAAGTGTAGGCGGGCACGTCGTAATGCGTCCACGCCCTACTTAGACACACAAAACCCTAGCACAGCGGGGAAGCAGCTAAATTAGCTTCTTTTACGTGCAGTGACGTAGTTGTAGTGGGCGCGCTAGCGTCCTCACCCAACACACTAAGTACTGTGATTAAGAGTCGTCACGGGAGCGATTATCCGGCTCCTGTGCGCACTTATCAAGTAGGAAGTAGTTTTCAGACTGATTTATATTTAATCGTATCAAATATAAATACCTTTTTCTACCAATTAAAATGTCATCTCTATAGATAACATTTAATATGTATTGCGAGCGTATCTTTCTAGATACCTCGCGTAACGGATGACGCTAGCCGTCATCACGGATGACGCTGGGCGTCATCCCTTCTAATGTGAATGCACCCATGTGCATCACATACACAAGGTTGGTCACAAATGTGCACCACTCCCGAGTGCTGGGTCTAATAACTATTATTTAGTAATTGACCATTCCCTTAAGTACACCAAGTGTACATAACGGGGACTGTGTAACATTAGGGCAACTTTAGTCCGTTACAGTACACCCCGTTACATCTCATGTAGCGACACACCCCGTTACAGTAGGTGAGTTGCATCGAAACTTATCGTACAGAAGCGTTCAGAGTAAGGTTTCTAAATAGCTAAGGGGGCTTTAGCTTCCAAAGGTAATTCAACATTAGAAAGTAAAATTGTAATAATATATTTAGTATCCTGCGTAACGATCTTCTATCTATATTAATACTGAGTAAGTATGGCGCCTCCTTGCGCACCGCACAATCGGGTCTTGAAACGCCTGGCGGGGTTGATTTATACTAAAACTAACCAATCAATAGAGATTCAATTTTGACGAAGTTCTCTTAATGGAACCCGCACCCCTCATTACACTATGGAGAATTTCGGCTACAGGGCCTCCTCCCACCCAACTATCACACACCTTCGGTGCGGGTTGACAGGGCGGCCATCCATTGGATGGTTGCTCGTCTGCTTTTCAGCCTATCTCCGGCGATGTGTCATCGTACCGCGGTATCAATTCACGTACCTCCCGGTCCCAGTTCCAGTGCTTAACCAACGTCGGTAGCTTAGGGGTTACGGGGTCGGGGCGACTGTGATTGTTAAGCAGCCTCTTATCTGGGCAGTGCCTGGGCGGGTGACGGGTCTAACATGAACGGAAACCTCGGGTAGTACCACTCCTGGGTCGGGCGCCGGGAGGTGTAATGGACAACCCGGGAGCTGGGTAGGGAGCCGCTACGTCGTGTCGCATACCGTGACACGATAGGTAAACTGCCTTGTCTCGCACCCGGACCCGAAAAGTCCCAAAGACTGTGGGCACAACCACCCCCCCGGGGGCGGCTGGAACTTGAAAAACCCAGTTCCAGTGCTTAACCACTCGGCCACTGAGGTTGGTTTAACCAATCAATAGAGCAAATGTCTTATTGCATCAATAATATCAAATTTGGTATTATTGAAACTATTCAAGTCAAAATTAATAAAGAGTATAATTTTGTACTTCTTTTTTTTATTTCCTATCATAGAAAATAATAATTATGTCGTTAGAAGTGAAGCAGGCGCGATTTAAAAGTGATGACACCTCTTCAATGACGCATTCTTCGTACGGTGCCATCATTCATGAAGCATCAAAAGCCCACTTCTGCGCTTGCTGTAGCTTGTTCAGTTTTTGCAAAGAAGCGAGCAGACAAAACCTTACATATCCATCATAAAGATGACCTCTTTTTAAATTTATGTCGCAGTCTTTTCTTGCGATTGGTTATCTTTGCCACTAAGATTTTTTCTGATGGTGAAAACGTCACGTTTTCCGATAATCTAATTATCACGTTGTATAGATTCAAGCCTCGCAAAAGTGCGGCGGCAGCTCAATTCCGGTTAAAAGTAAGCCGTCTGGTGATTCTATAAATTGTCTAACGTCACTTGCCGGAATGAAGGCCACATGGCCCGCCAGCGACTGTCGCAGCTGCGAAGCCGCATGCGCTGCGTTGTCACAAATTAAGGGCTTTTCGTCGCCTTGTTCTGCTATTGGGACAATACCCTCAACCACTCCCACACACTCTTTCGTGACTTTTCCTATCACGGCCCCTCCGCACATCCCCTCCTCCAACAACTCCTGACTCCATGCAAACTCTTGTCCGCTGGAACTTCGTCCAACAAAGCGTCCCGATACCGTCGTACAGGTATGATAATTGTCTGACTTCTTATCTATACAGTTATGATGTCTGTGGCCTGAAAAGACAACGGCATCGCCACTTTCACATGGTGTTTGTTGTAAAGTTAGCGGCTGCAGCTTAAATTTTTGCTCTACAGTTCGCCAGCTCTCAAGTGCGGTGGAATCTTTTAGCGTTAGCAGGGCTAAATCTCGACTTTTGTGTGTATGCACCTGAGGAGCCAGCGGTAGCTCCAAGAGCACCGCTGGCCTCAAATTAGCATCATTTATGCTCAGGAGCTGCAGTGAATGCTGCACATGATTCTCGTTCACGTATTGCAGCCATTCCCACGTGGCTGAAAAGTATTTAGGAAACATCCACGGACATGCTACATGCTTGCACGTAACAATGTCCAACGAAGAGCCATTAGAGTTATGCAAAACGACAGCTGAACCACTGAAACAAATTAGATTTTAGTTTCAATTTAAAGGAATATGCCAGTTGATAGTTGCTCGCTTCGCAGCAACTAAAAAATTAGGCACCTGCTTAGATAGTCAAGAGTTGTCATGCCTTCATATGGCAGGCAGAAGCGCGTCGTGAGCGATAAAACAGAGCGACAGCTTCGAATGACCATTTAACTTTGTTGAGTGCGCAATTAAAGATAAAAATGGAAGTATTGCACAATTGTGGATATCAAAAGATGGCCAAATCTTTTTTTCAGCTTTAATTATTTTAAACTTTTCAATAACTAAATATTAATTAGCAAAATTGTCCTTTTCCTTCAAAAGAGAGTTGAGTATGATTCATGAAAATTTCTCAAAAAGGCCTTCAATTTGAAGAGTCTCCAATCAGTAAGAAAAGGATGAGTTCCTCAATAAAACGCGAAATAATCCAAATACTTATCATCGTATCGCTTTCCTATTTTTTTCTGTAAAATGTTTTCTACAGCAAAATAATTTATTATGACTACCTTCATCACGGCAGCCCGCGAGTTGCAAGCTTTGCTATGCGATGTCGGCGAAGACTTTGTCGTGCGCTACCTAGACTTATCCGCAAAAATTTCGGTACAGATGCTCTGCCATAACGATATCAGATTTGAGGCCGATATCAGCAGCATATCCAGCGCCGAGCAGCGGAACCTGATTGCGCTCTCTGCAATCTTGCGGCGGCTGCTGGAGGCGGCAACACGTGATCGTATGACGTTCCTGTTACCTCATATTAGTAACGATAAGGAACAGCTGTCGTCATCACGTAGAATAGAGCAGAATATTCTCAAAAGCCTTCCTGAGGCCATTTCACTACGATTCCGCCAATTACTGGCAACTTACTGGGACGTACTAAATGAGGCTGGAAGCAAAGCATCATTCTTGCTGCCAAGTGCGCAGCTGATGCATTGGAACGTAATAAAGGACGGTGGTGGCAATCGACGGATTTTACTTCGACTACAGACATCGGACGGCAGGACAAGAAAGATTCACGTGCCATTCAAGCAGTACCACGAGCTCCGACACAGCGTGGCCTTGATACTGAAGGATATGAATCAGGTGGAAAGACATCCAATCATGCGGCTCACTTCCAATGAACAGAAAAGACGAACGGAAGCCGCGCGAATAAATGATGTGCCTTAACGTTACGTTTAAACGTTGCTAATAGTCCCTTAATTTTTCATTTTCTTTTTGCTGTTAGAGAAACACTCGCCCCAGATGCACACAGTATTTCCGCGCATAATTTGCGAAAAGTCTTCAAACGTGTAACTTTGGCGGTTCCGGCCCTCTTCCTCCGCAATCTTTTTGTCCTTGATTTGAGCCTCCACTGCCGCCTTGAGCATATTTGTAGGTGTGGCAACGATGTACTCTTGGAATGGGTACTTTACATCTTCCTTAGCCAATACCCGTTTTTCGGACGGAACTTGATACGTATTAAGCAACAGATGCAACAAGCGCTCCAGCTTCTCGCTGGGGATTTCACGCGTGTTAGATTCCTCCATCTCCTCGCAAGAACTCAGTGCTTCGCCTGGCGGTGCATCTGTTGCTAGGTTGAATAGCATTCGTAGTCGCTCATCCACCGTACCCTTTACTGCCATTGAAAATGCCACCATCTGCGCATCGACGTCACTTTTTTGATCGCCATCCGTCTCAAGACATAAAAGCACTCGCTCAAGATGGTATCCCTTGCTCACTCCTGTCGGACAAACCTGGGTCAACTTGTAGCTCAAGTATTGATCAAAATGTTGCATCGAGGCCTTAGACGACGGAAATGCCTTTTTTACACCGTCTCTTACGTCCTCAAAAGTTTTACATCTGTCACAAATTCAGGATGGCATTAAATTCATACTCACGACGTATTTTTTACCAGTCGACCTTACGTTATGTTATTACTGGACCGCAGCTCCCAAGCTTCGTAGGGCGAAATGACGGCCGCCTCTGCGATTTTGTCTTGCAATTTCTCAAAGTTCTTTTTACCACGCGAGCCTCGGTATATGTAAAGACCGATGCCTAACAAGATGCCACCTAATGTCACTCCCGGGTTGCGACTAAACCATCCAGGTTTATATTTGGGCGTCTCCTCCCCACTTTTGCCGGTGTCTGTATTAAATTTCAACTTAGATGAACGAGATGTAGCAGTGTTTAATGCTGGTAGAGTAAAATTTGCCGTTTGCGATTGCCGCCACCGCTGCGAGTGGCCCGGAGGTGCGCGAAGATGACGTTTGATGCGAAGCATGTGAAAATGTGATGTAAAACCACACGACATTTCTATTACGTGTGACCAAGCATTTTCTACACAATTCATTGAGTGCCCGCTAAAGCAATCCATTCAGTGTAACAGAGCACGTTTCGCTAGTACTAGCTACCATTCACTCATAACATTGAAGGCAAAGCTGCCTATAAATACTTCACGTGCACGGCGTGCAGAGGAAGGGTTTTAAGTTGCTAAGAGCTCTTAGCAACTAAAGCTCAATGATAAGGATCTAACGTGTAACGGGGCACTGCCGACTTGTAATGCTTCAGTACAAGTCCACTTCGCACTGCCTCAGTGCGAGTGGTGCCTCACGTCACTTCACGTACACTAGTACGTGCAGAGGAAGTCTTCTCTATAAAACACTTACTTTAAAGAGGGTTAAATGAAAACTGTATTTAATATAATTAAGTTCCTCTTGTCTATCTACTTAAAATACTAACTTTACTATGAGCTAATACAAAATATGTACTAAAAGTTTTACCTGTCTTTCTCTTTGTGCGCGTCCAGCGCTGACTGGACCACGGAGAAAGTAGATATAATGGTCTATATATACCAATAGATAAGCCTTTAAAATATTACCATGTAAAGTAATATTCATCAAATATTATCTACCTTTTAGATAATGTATTAATTAACAACCTTTAAGTGTTGATTTCATGTAACAATACACCCCGTTACATCACCCCTCCCCATAAACGACAATCACTCCGACTGTCATTGGGTAGAGTGGTCACTATTAGACCACTTTATTAAAAACGATGTTGATTGGTCAGATTCATCATCTTTAATTCTATTACATTGTTAACAAGTCCATGCGGCGCCTTCGGCTGCGGTTCATGCAGCCGCAGGCGACGCATTATTGTCTCTTGCGGCAGACGTTCCGTCTGCCGAAGTGTAATCTTCTCCCGCAAGTCTAAATATTGCGGGTGAACGTGGTGATACACAACGTGAATGCGACCCCTCTTCAGAGGTCGACTACGAATTCGAATCGGACGAAATGGCCGACTCGGGGAGAATAGAACAGTCGCCTGATCATCGTCAGGCGGCTGATTATGAGCCTTCGAATGAGGGGGCTCATCCGAGTAGACGTGCTGGTAGCATTCGCTACAGCATGTTCGGTTCCGACGATGATGATGATTCCTCATCGCGCAGCACCGTCTCCCGTGCCGTCACCCGCACATATTTTTGTGCGTGGTGATAACGATTGGCGTGAGCCATCGTGATAAAAATTCTTGTGGGACCCCTGCTTCAGTGGGTACCACTCAGCGGTTCGTAGACACTAAAATGTCTCGCCTTGCCCCTGAGGAGAAGCCGTGGCTTTTACCTGAGCAGCTCATTAATAGCTTGTTTGGAGAGACTACTCCTCACAATAAATGTCCCTTATTTATTGCGACAAAGCTACATGGCCTTGATCCCAGCGCGAAGAAATTTCGCGCTGAGGAAGATTTTTATCTCGATGCTTTTTTCAAGCATCGATGGTAAAGTGGCAACAATGAGCACGATAAAGTCTCGCTTATGCAAGCCTGGAGCGCGATCATTCGCAATGTCAAGACATTGGACGCGAAGCTTGGCTTCAAAAACTTAACGCGATTCGCGTTGAGTTTGAGAAACGAACTCCTACCGGGGCAAGGTGTAAATTGCATCGGTTGTCACGTGAGGCAGGACTTCCATGCCTCACGTGGGGTGATCCCTATCCGTGTTGTGTGGACAACACGAAGCGAGTAGAAGGGGATGTCTTTTCCCTTTCTTTGCCCTGGGGAAGAGCTCGCATCTTAATCGAGATACGCGATGCGATTGACGTTTTGCAATCGATTTACAGGCGCCAAGGGCGCGTGTTTTCCGATGGACCTTCTGATCCATTGGATAGGTCTTGTCATACTGACAACGAGGCCCTCAACGTCAGCAACCAGCTGGGAACGAGGTTCCCAGCTGTCATGTGAAGGTGGATAACCGCGCCAACGAACAAGATAACTCGTTCGCTGCCCCTTCACATCACGGTGGTTTTTGATACGTTCCACAAGGAAACGTTGACCACCGTGGGAATCCACGAATGGTTGTGGCGAGGGAGTAAAAATATTATCCGACCCATGTGTCGGATCTAGAGTCTAAGATCGACAAACTCGATCGCTTCCTCCCTGATTTGGAGGAAGGACTGGATCACGAGCGCGGTAAGCGTCGCTCGTTAGAGCAGACGGTGCAGACTCATCATATTGAACGGTTGGAAGACCGTCCGAAGAGTGCGTACTCCATGTCGGAGTACGAACGGAGTTATCGCTGTCGTCAGCTCATCGCGGTTTCGAGGATCTTGGACCCGACATGAGAATCTCCAGATTCAGCATGAGAATCTGGTTCGTGACCACAAGAATCTTTTGGGGATTCTTTAAAAGGGTGGTCAGATCCATCCTCGGAAGAAACCGCGTACTGATGGTACGGGCGGGGCCGACCGCCGTAAAACGTAGGATGCCTTTGCATCCTACGTGGCAATTATATTGTGTACGAATTGCCTCTGCGATGTATTACGCGAAATGGCCCAATGAACGTGGGTAGCAGTTTACTGCTACCCACATTAGTGACTAAACGCTTAGGTAGGTTTACAGTAGAGAGTAGTACTAGGTCATTAATTTCAAATGAAAGAACGTTTGCTCTGCCATGTTTGTCTGCGTTCCGTTTTTGACGGTCCACCGCGTAAGCAATGGAATTCTGTACAAAACGGATTATTCATTATCGAGTCAGCAGAAATTCCTCTGCTGACTCAAGTTTTTTGTCTTTTTCAGTGCGTTTTGTGCGCACTGCCATGAGAACTTTCTCATCTTCGATGTCGATTTTTTTTTCTTCACTCGCGTCGTTGTTAACTTCGACGCGTGATTAGCCAGAAATGGTTTGCTCGTGCGAGTCCACCCCACCACTTAAACTAGAGGATCCCTTTAATTGGGTGAGTATGCGTGGATGGCGTAAGCCATTCACGAAGAGGATTTATGCGTTGTAGACGCATGCACCAAATTATTGATGTCGAATTCAACCATCAGTAAAAACTCGCTTCAATTCGGATACGATTGGACGTAACCTCGAAGTATCTCATCGAAGACGCGATTTACGCGTTCTGTTTGACCATCTGTTTCTGGGCGATCGGATGTTGACATAGTCAGCCGTATTCCGAGAGATCGGAACACGGATTGCCAGACTCCGCCGTGAACCGTGGATCTCTATCCGAGACCAATTCACGCGGTAGACCGTGGAGTTTGAATATTGTGTTGATAAAGACACGGGCACAGCCCGGAGCCGTAATCGACTCTGGTAGTACAGCAAGATGTACCATCTTGCTGAATCTGTCTACAAAAACTAGGATTCCAGTGTTTTTGGGATCGGCTTCGAGAAAACCGAAGACGAAGTCCATAGATACGGACTGCCAACACTCTGCCGGAATTAATACAGGTTGGAGAGGCGCACTGGACGAAGGGCTAGGCTGTACACGTTGATATACCTCCCAAGCACGAATGTACTTTGCGCACGAGCTGATACTGGCGGGGCCAGTAAAAGTCGCGACTGACTGTGAAATAAGTCTTCTCACGTCCACGATTCCACTTGTTGGAGCATCGTGACACTCATACATGAAGCGCAAGCGCAAATCATTGTGAGTTGGGTCGACGATACGTGGGGTGTCGCCGGCAACGGCTGTGTAATACAATAAGCCGTTGCGCGTTGTGTATCGATCGGATGACGATCGATATAAAGCCGGTAAATCCTTAAAAGATTTTCGGATGGATTCATTTGCTAATCCATTAAATGCAGAAGGTCTTTTTAATCTGTGTAGGCTTGTTTTATGTCATCAAACAAGGTTGAAGACGGAACACTCATAGTAAGTGTTGCAACAGTGGGATTATTTTCACTGCTGGAGTGCACTGCCGACTCGAATTGGGTCGGCGTGATAACGCATCAGCAACGAGATTAAGTCGTCCTGGTTTATATTCCTCGGAGAAATTATACTCCGCGAAAAAGGATAGCCACCTCGTCATTCTTTGCGAGAGGTGTGGGCTATTTACGGCCGTGCGTAATGACGCATGGTCCGTATATACATAAACGGTCTATCTCCGAGGAGATAGGCAGTGCATACTTCATGACAAGAACTTCCTTGTCATGCACTAGGTAATTGCGTTCAGCAGGTTGCAGCTGACGCGATTGGGAAAGGACGACGCGCTCCGCGCCGTCTGTATCGTATTACATTAACGCACAGCCAATCGCGAAATTGCTGGCGTTACAGACCACATGAAATCGTCTGTCGTGATCTGCAATCGCCAAGATGGGCGATTGCATCAAGCTTTGCTTGATACCTTCAAAGGAACGCTGGCAATCAGCGTTCCATAACCATATATTGTCTCTTTTAAAGAGACGAGAGAGATGAACTGTCATCTCGGCAGAATTGCGTGAGTACTTGTGCAAGTACGCCGCTAATCAAAGGAACTTTCTAAGTCCCTTGACATCGAATGGAACTGGCCAGTCGGTATTTGCCCTGATCTTTTCGTAATTAGGACGCACGCCGTGTCAGTGGCCACTGCTTCATGACACAATATCTCGAGCCCGGTTTGAGCTCGATCTCATGTCGGATGCCTTTAGCCTTAGGCTACTCGCACGGAACTGCTTTGGGGAATACATCTTTGAATTCAATCAAATCTTTGTATAAAGAATTTGTCTAAAGTTACTCAGAGGATGGAGAAGTATATCTCTCAATCCGAGTGTTCACATCGAGAACACTTTCGTCGATCAATTAGCTGCTGAAAACCCGTTTGTTCTCTACAAACTTTTTCGCTATCCGAATATCGGTTACGCATTCGTCCTCTTTGACGAAAACGCAGATCCTCTTGATTCTACCACTATGCAGATCTCTCAAGAACTGCTTGGTTTTTAGGGTTTTAATTGAGTTATCTCCGAAGTTAACATCGGAGGCGCATACAGATCAAGAGTATAAGCGCCTTTTCTTGATCCGTTATTAACCAAGACATTCAACGTCTCGGTTTCTTCCTGGTATTTGTCAATAGGCTGTCGAGGGATCAATCCCTCGGAATGCTGAATTCTAGTCAATTCAGCATTAATTATTCAAGTTTTTTTTTTCTAAAGTATGTGGGGACTTATTCCTTCAACGTCTTACCGACTGTGATTGCGCTATCACAGTCGGGTCCTCTACCGTCGACTCTCTACTTGACCTAGGATCATCGTGTTGCCCCTTTTGAACAACCGGTATATTCCTTGAATGTTGCTCGCTAGACGCACATTCATGTCTCAATCCACTCGACTTATTTGAGTGGTGGACCTTCGGCGCTGCATGTGTATTCGCACAGCCGCCGGCAGCTGACTCCACAGGGTGATTAGTAATCACACTGTGATCTTGTGCAGTTGTACTAACGACCGTAGCTTAAGTAAGGCCATCGCTCTCCCTCGTAGCACATCCACACGCTTGTGAACGCTCCAAAATGTTCATTAGATGGTCATCTCATTAACAAGTGGCAGGCATCTTTACGGATCGATGCTGCCAGTTGATCCTTGGCTCATATTTTCTGAGCCAAGGCAAACCTAGGATGACATCAAATTTGTCATCCAAATCCAGTACGATGATGATTTCATCATACTGTAAATCTGTTAACGTGTAGTTAAATTTCACTACGCGTTTCGTTACTGTTATCGATGCGCCTGTTGCTAGACGCACAGCGCGAGTGGTGCCTCACGTCGCTTCACGCACACTAATACGTGCAGAGGAAGACTCTCTTTAGAACACTTTCTCTAAAGAGAGTTATAAGTAAACTGTATTTAATATAATACAGTGCTTCTGTTTCTATCTACTTAATACCAACTTAATTATAAACTAATACATAACATGTAATAAAGTCTTTTCTGTATCTCTTTTTGTGTGCGTCCAGTGCTGACGGGGGACCGCGGAGCAAGTAGATATAATGGCAAATATCTTGCAATGGATAAGCTGTTCGAAAATTACTATGTAAAGTAAAATTCTCCAACTCTACCTTTTGTTAATTAATATATTCATTAACAACCTTTTAAGTGTTAATTTCACGTAAAGATACACCTCGTTACAGGCGATTGGCGGCGTTAATTTTAACTTAAAGTAACCAGTAATATTTAGTATTATTTCCTGTAAGAGGAAAAAATATTCTTATTTTATATAAGAAGAAATAAGATAAAATGTACAAATAATTATCTTTATTAATTAGTTGACTTGATTCATCCAATGTTATCAAATTTGGAAATATTGACGCAACGAGACATTAGTTCGAAGAGTGATATAATTCAACTGTTGCACTGCGTCTCCTGTCGAACTGGAAGAAGTGGAAAGTTCTACGGAATTTCTCAGTTAAAGCTTAAATCATTAATTTCACTTTTCAATCTATGCTGTTTACAACCTCAAGGGATAATCTGCGGCGTTTAGAGTTCCCAGAAAGACAAAACACGTATAATGAAGCTCTTATGTGCCATAGTCGGAGAGAGAAGCGTATTCCCTGTGACCATTGACGAAACGAAGTCAGTGGTGGCCTTGAATGACGCTATCAAAATTAAAAACTCAAACAAAATAAAATGCGATGCTGCCGAACTCGAGCTGTACTTGGCGAGAAAGGGGAACGCGTGGCTGTCAGATAGCGAGCCGAGTGCACAGCAACTTATAAAGGGAAATGTGGATGATGACATCGAAAGTATGCTTGATTGCAAGCCATTGATGTCAACTCGGTCTATCCAGCGTTATCTAAACGAAAACCAAATGCCCGCGCCGCAGCCAAGGCAAATTCACGTGCTGGTAGTGGTCCCACGACAAATTCTCTCTATTTCGCGGAACAGCAAAACCGCGAAAACTGTGGAAAGGTATGAGACTCTTTCCAAGACACTTGCTAGTCAACAACAAGTCGAGTCACTTTCGAAAGCAATCCGCTCAATTCTCGAGAGCAAAGATGAGGTTACACCATTTGTCGTTTTGGAAAGCTCGTCTGGTATGGGAAAGACGCAAATGGCATTCAACTTGGACGCCACTGGACAATTTGATATTTATCACATAATGTGTGACAATGTCGATGATAAAGGACAAGACATTAGTGCAGCGTATGCATCACGTAGCCGCGTTTTCGAAAATTGCCTGAAAAAAGACTTTGAAATGACGAATGGGCCAAATACGGGCAGCATTATGTTATTGCAAGGTGAAAATTATTTATCTCTTTATGGCTTTATCTATGCTGCACTGCTCGAAAAAAATGAATTGGAAACAGCTGTTTGGACTCGTAACGATGTCAATCAGGCACTCAAAGATCGTGTTACGAATGGAAAAAAGCCCTTTATCTTTTTTCTAGATGATTTTCCGCGTGAAATTGATCGAAAAGCCGCATCAAACGATCGTTGGGCTTACGATAATAGACGTCGCCTTCGTCTCATGCTAAACGTATTTCGATCGTTTGGTCTTGTTGTGGTAGTCAGCTCCACGAGTGGTACGGCACGAGGTTTGACTTCGGTTTCCTCTGGATCGCGATGTCCTGCGGATTATCTGTGGTGCATAGTGCACCCACTTTTACCTCGCACCGTAATTGGCAGTGATGTTCAAATACTACCAACGGTTTTCCAAAACATTGTCGCGAATAGTCGACCGCTCTTCGCTGAGATTGCTATCCAGTATATACGGGAAAATCCGTGGAATGTCGGCAATAATACAGCAAATTACTTAAATGCACTGGTTGGACATTTGGCACCACTATTGGCCCGGAGGAAGCAAAGACGACATCACGAGTTTGAAATTGGTCAGCTATGCTTGTTGCTCTGCTCGAGTTGTCGTGTTGAAGACGGTAAATTGAATTTGATTGACAGTCATTATGCTTGCTTAGATGAAAAGAGGACATTTAGGCTGTTTCTGAAGGCAAATGGCAATTCTTACAAAGCCGACGAAGCCGAATTCGATTTTGAAGACAGAAGAAGCTGGAAATGTCGTAGTGTGTTTCCTCACCCGTCGAATGACGTCCTTCTTTACTTGACTCTGACGGGCGGTATGTCATATCGTCCGTTTGACCTTTCCTTGCGTGAGGTCTTTTTGTCAGTGCCGACTACAACAATGTATTTGCATGATACCAACGAGCCTATGGACGAGAAGCAGCGTTTCGAAGTGTTCGTGTTCGCGGCTGTCGTGTTGGCGAGTCATGTTGCCGGACTTGGTGGGGTGGCATTCCCGACATTTTTGGGTCGGCTTTTGTACGAATTGGGCGTTAAGTCACAAGATGTGAAGATAGATTTTCCTGTAGGATTTGAGACACGCGGGAATTGGGTCGTTCCATTCTTGTCTCCTCCAAACGTAAAATGGCCAGCTTGGCTGCTTAATGACGAATTAAAGTTGGACAATTTCGTCCAAACTGCCAACAGTGAAACGATCGACTTTCGTATTGATTCCGGGCTGATATCTGGCGAATGCAACGACGAGGAGCAGCCTCTGTCGCTCGAGACAATAAGAAAGATTCTGTCGCGTGTACCGGCTGAATCCAAACTGCATTTGGTAGTGACGAGGGGATTGCAGAAAGAATATTTTATAAGGGAAGAAACATATGCAGCATTTGTGCGAGAACACAATTTGGCAACAATGGATGTCTATCGCGTTTCATGTGGTTCGAAGCTAGAGGAAATTGTTGGGATAGAGAATCAAGAATTGCACAAAGTACAGTGCATGGATGATGGTAGCACGAAGCACTGTGAAAAAAAGCTCGTCATTTTCGTTGAGATTGGCAATGGAAGAATCTAGTCTCCAGAATTCGATTTGCATGCTGTTTGCGTTATAATCAATACTACTTGTTTTGACGTACATTCCATACAAATGCCGACTATATCGTAGGGAAAGTTTTTTTTACCTCTTTCGTTAAGCTGGTTTTTACGATATAATACATTCTTTCTCTAAAATACTACGAAGACACCGTTATGAACAATTAATGCGCCTAGGTTGGAATAATAAAAAAAAACTTGTCCCATTATATCATCAATTATTATTGAAAAATAAATGAAATTTAAATTAATTGATAATAATAATAATTCAATAGACATTTAGATAATTTATTTGACGCAAACTCCGAAGCGTGTAATCTTCGACAGGAGCTTGCTGCTCAATATAAGGCGAAGCAACGATGTAACGAGTTGTATCGTTAAATAAGTATTATTTTCTAAAAGAGGAATAAGTAATATTATGTTCCATGAACAGAAATACGATAAAAAGTACTAATAAATATCTTTTTTGATTAGTTCCTAAATTAAAAAATTTGGTAATATCGAGGCAATAAGACATTAATTCTATTGATTGGTGTTGATTCAAGTTTTAATCAAACGCGCCAATCATTACAAGACACGATTGTGGGGTGCGCAATTTTATGACTCTCACGTCCGTATTTCCGTCCATAGCCCAGCTATGAACGAAAACATCGTCGAAATAACTTTGTGCGAATTCATGCACGGGTCTTAACAGATTCAGTACGCATATGTTGAATGTTGGGGGGGGCCCTTACTAAGCCCCTGTGGTATTACTAGCCATTCCTAGAGCATCCCACTGGGAGTGCTCACTGCTGTGTACGGGATGTCCCGTATATATTTTTCAAGTCGAGGCCGTCCTTGTCCTTGAAATATTTCACAGCCGCTGAATTCCTTGAGATCAGCAGAAGCTAAGGAATCAAAGCCTGCATCGATCGCTGTGCTACTCGCCCTTTAATCGAACTTATAACCTGTTGAGGTATGCTTTGCATGCATAGGAGGCGCCATACATAGTAAGTTACATATATAATAAATTCAGAAGAAGCTTGCGAACAAAACCACATACATTAATACAGTTTTACTTTTTCTCTATTCTTACGCCTTAAACTAGACCTTAAGCTAATTTACCTTAGCTTTATAAGAAACCTTTCTCTGTACCTTTTTGTACGTGAAGTTTCGAGGAACCGCACCTTCACTGTAATCAGTAGGTTGACTAGTACTGTTATTATTACTAGCAAAGGTGCCTAGTTACAAATGACCGGATAAGGTTAAAAAAAGCCTTCAAGAAAAAGAGGAACGCAGGCGTTTACCTAGAACTGTTCGGTTGACTTTGAACAATTGTATTAAGGACCTGATGCACTTGATTCACAAAAAAGCTTCATTAGACCAGTCTGGCGTAAACACAATGCAATTGGTGTGAATCCTTAGTCAATTCAAGATGCCGTGATTGAAAAAAATGATCTTCTCAGCATGTGCCAATAATTGCTCGAGCAGCGCGTCTTCTACACCAACTTCATGCTTTACAACTATGCCGCGGTTGGTCCTCTTTAAGAGCAACTTAACTCGTTGGTCTGGTAGGACCATTGATCGATATCAACTTTCATTTTTGACTCATCCAGACTTCACAAGTCTAGTGACGACAAAACGGAATTCTTCATTGATACCGTTTCCAGCATCGACGGTACACATGTAAGCGGGCAAAGGATGTCACTCCTTCGTTCCAAGCTTGGGAAGCATTCGTACAGAGTGATCGTAGCACCGGCCGCGAGGTCTGGCATGAAAACCCGGTTTATTCTCCGTGACCGGTTCGATAAAAAAACCGTAAGCGGTGCACGCTTGAAGCCGCACCGATTGTTTAAAGAGGCATGAATACCTTGCCTCTCGTGGGGGAGTGATGCCATGCTGATTTAAAGGCGCAGGTCATGCCTCAAGGAGGCATTGTCCCTTGAAAAACCACATTGAAGGGCGATCATTTCTTGTGAGATGCGCAAAAGATTGAAAACTTACGAGCGCGGGAAGCGCTCGTTTTCTGATGGACCCTCTGTCTAGGAAAATTAGTCTTGTCGTACTGTGCGACGAGACTCGGAACGTCCATCTTCAATTGGAAACAAGGTTCTCAACGACCATGCGAGGTGGATACCCCTGCCAACGAACGAAGTAATTCGCTCGAACCCTTTTCACCTAGCGGTGGTTTAGGAGGCGTTCAACAAGGAAACGCTTTTCACCACTCGAATCCGTCAATGAATGTGGAGAGGAAGTAAAAATCGGGTCGTCTCGTTCGCCAAACACGTGACTTAGATCGTGTCGTCCATTATTTACGGGAGGACATGGAACAATTCTGTCGTCGCTGAAACGCGACGACGGTTGACGGTATTTCCCTCGAACAGTTGCAGAACGATGCGCAAGTTGCGGTCGAACAACTTGCGAATGAAAGGACACACGGACCGATATACTTGAGCAGTAATTTACTGCCCACATTCGTCACTACATGTTTTGGAAGGTTTCCGTATCCAGTAGGACTAGATCGTGAACTTTAAATGAATGAGCGTTTAAGCTCCTGCCTGAGGGCCATTTCTGTCGATCCACCGCATGAGCGATGAAAATTTTGTACGAAACGAACCACAGTTTCTCTACTTTGCAGAAATTCTCCTGCTGACAGGTTTTGTTTTTGTCTTCAGTGCGATAGATTGCACGGCGGAGATGTCATTCTCCTCTTTACTGAGAGCATTATTGTTCTAGAAAATGTTTTTGGTTTTGTTCCTGAGTCTTTTAGCATCGTTATCAAGGCCAGCAATAACATTATTGGAATTGCTGAGTTTGGCCACATTACCGTTGATTAGATCAACATTGGTATCTTTCATATTGACCTTAGGGCTAATGCGTGATGAGCAAGAGCTAGAAGGTTCTTTGCTCGTGCGAGTCCTCCCCTAATATAAGAGATACTCCTATACAAGGTGTGTATGAGAGGATGGCTTAAACCGTTCACAAAAAACGGTGTATGCTTTGTAGAAGGATGCACTGTATTGTTTATGGCAAATTCTACCATCGGCAAGAACTCGCCTCAAATCTAAGAAGAATGGACGTTTCCGCGAAGTATCTCTTCGAGACTACGGTTTGCCCGCTCCGTCGGACGATCTGTTTCAGGATTGTTAAAAGTTGACATTTTGAACTGCCTTTTAGTGATTTAAACAAAATTTGAAAAACCTCCGCCGTTGATCTAGAGACTCTATTTAAGACCAGTTCGGAAGGTAATCCATGGAGTCGAAATAGCGTGTCAACAAAGACACAAGCACAGCCTTTGGATGTGATCGACTTTAGGACGGCACCAAGATGTACCATCTTGCTAAAACGGTCAACAAAAACAAGAATATTATTATTTTTGTGGGTGTCTTCGGGGAATTCGATGACGAAGTCCATAGATACGGACTGCCAACACTCTATCGGAACAGGCAGAACGGAGCACGGGGTGAAGCACAAGGCTTCATTCGATGACAAACTTCGCAAGCAGGTATGTACTTGCGGACGAGCTCATAGTGGCGTGGCCAGTAGAAGTCCGACTTATCCTGAGATAAGTCTTCACACGTCCACGATGTCCACTTGTTGGAGCATCGTGACACTCATACATGATGCGCAAGCGCAAATCATTGTGAGTCGGGACGGGTGTCGCCGGTAACGGCTGTGTAATACAATAAGCCGTTACGTGTTGTGTATCGATCGGATGACGAACGATATAAAGCCGGTCAATCTTTAAAAGATTTTTCGGATGGATTCATTTGATAATCCATTAATTGCAGAAGGTCTTTATTTTCTGTGTAGGCTTGTTTTATGTCATCAAACAAGGTGAAGACGGAACACTCATAGTAAGTGTTGCAACAGTGGGATTATTTTCACTGTTGGAGTGCACTGCCGACTCGAAAAAGGGTCGGCGTGATAACGCATCAGCAACGAGATTAAGTCGTCCTGGTTTATATTCCTCGGAAAAATTATACTCCGCGCAAAAGGACAGCCACCTCGTCATTCTTTGCGAGAGGTGTGGGCTATTTGCCGCCGTGCGTAATGACGCATGGTCCGTATATACATAAACGGTCTATCTCCGAGGAGATAACCAGTGCATACTTCATGACAAGACTTTCTTGTCATGCACTAGGTAATTGCATTCAGCACGTTGCAGCTGACGCGATTGGGAAAAGACGACGCGCTCCGCGCCGTCTGTATCGTATTACATTAACGCACAGCCAATTGCGAAATTGCTGGCGTTTCAGACCACATGAAATCGTCTGTCGTGATCTGCAATCGCCAAGATGGGCGATTGCATCAAGCTTTGCTTGATACCTTCAAAGGAACGCTGGCAATCAGCGTTCCATTGCGATTTCTCGTCTTTTTTCAAGAGACGAGAGATGAATTGTCGTCCCGGCATAATTGCGGGAGTACTTGTGCAAGTACGCCGCTAATCCAAGGAACTTTCCAATTCCCTTGACATCAACTGGAACTGGCTAGTCGGTAATTGCCTTGATCTTTTTGAGATCACCCAAAAAGTGTTATTTCGCTTGCAGCGAATATGCACTTCTTGAGACTTGCGTACAACTTATGCTTTCGCATAAGTGTAAGAACCTGACGAACGTGAGTTTTATGAGCTTCCACGTCCGTCTTTCCGTTCATGGCTCGGCTATGGACGAATACATCGTCAAAATAAATCCTTGCGAATTCTCGCACCGGTCTCAACAGATCCGTTACGCATTTGTTGAATGTTGCAGGGGCTTTACTAAACCCCTGTTGCGTTACTAACCAATTTTTAGAGTAACCCACTGGGAGTACTCACTGCTGTGTACGGGATGTCCCGTTCACGCAAAAGAATCTGATAAAATCCATCCATCAGATCCATAGCCGAAAAGATGGTACTCTTAGACATACCATCTATGATTAAGTCTTTTCTAGGTATCGGCGTTTGATCCGGTACCGTTGCAGCATTCAGTTTATGGAATGTGTGCACTATCCGCCACCCTCTTGTGGCCTTTCGCACACAGAAAGTCGGAGAGCTATTTGGGGAGGTTGACTCCCTTACATGGCCCGCTTTTAATCGATCGGCAAAGAATTTGTCGATCGCAAGTACTTGTTCACGAGGCAGTAGCCACTGCTTCATGACACAGTACTTCGAGCCCGGTTTGAGCTCGATCTCATGTCGAGTGCCTTTATCCTTAGGCAACTCGCATGGAACTGTTTCAGGGAATACATCCCTAAATTCTAACAAATCCTTATATAAAGGATTTGTCTTAAGTGACTCCCAGGATTGAGTAGTATATATCTCAATCCGAGTCTTCACATCGAGGACACTTTCGTCCATCGATGAGCTGCTGAGAACCCGATCGTTCTTCGGAGGCGCATACAGAACAAGAGCATAAGCGCCTTCTCTGTCATTAACCAAGACATTTAATACCTCGGTTTCTTCCTGGGATTTATCCATAGGTTGTCGAGGGATCAATCCCTCGGGATGCTGAAGTCTAGTCACTTCAGCACCAACTATTTGAGGAGATTTTTCTTCAAGTACGAGGGGACTTATCCCCTCAGCATCTTCCGAGTTTGATTGCGCTATCACAGTCGGGTCCTCTACGGTCGACTCTCTACTCGACCTAGCTTTATCGTGTTGTCCATTTTGGACAACCGGTATATTTCTTGAATATCGCCCGTTAGGCGTACATTTATGTCTCAATCCACTCGACGTATTCGAGTGGTGGACCTTCGGCGCTGCCTGTGCATTCGCACAGCCGCCGGCAGCTGACTCCACAGGGTGATTTGTAATCACAATGTGATCTTGTGCAGCCTTACTAACGAGCGTACCACAAGTGAGGCCATCGCACTCACTCGTAGTATATCCACACGCTTGTGGACACTCCAAGACGTTCATCAGATGGCCATCTGATGAACAAGTGGCAGGCATCTTTACGGATCGATGCTGCCAGCTGATCCTTGGCTCATATTTTCTGAGCCAAGGTAAACCTAGGATGACATCAAATTTGTCATCCAAATCCAGTACGATGAAATCATCATCGTACTGTAAATCTTTTAACGTGTAGTGAAATTTCACTACGCGTTTCATTACTGTTATCGATGCGCCTGTCGCTAGACGCACCGTCATCCTCGTTGGAGGGATGTCGCGCTCAACATATTTGAGCCTACGACCTCTAGCGACTGGCGACGAATAAAATTATTCAACGCTCCACAGTCCACTATGGCTCTAAGTGACAAATCATTTGTCCCTTTTTACTTCAAGGTGATGAGGGATACCTCATCACCAGGTGCAGAGAGACATAATGATTGTGTGTCTGGAGCAACTTTAGTCAAGAGATTTGCAAATTCTCTTGAGGTTGCTGGATCAGTTAGGCGTTGCGCCCCTACTGACCCCGACCGTTTTTTTGGCGGTCCGACTCGCTGTTGCGATTTCGCAACAACGTTGGACCCGCGACCGTTGCCCTTTCGGGCATTCGGTCCATAATTACGTTTAGGACTTCTCGGTACTGGGCGGGGAGCACTACACTCATGAGCATAGTGTCCTAACTTTTGACAGCGATTGCATTTCTGCAATCGCTTGTTGTTCGAACGCAAGTTTCTCGCTTTCGACATACGAGAGGCATTCGAAGGCTCATTGTCAGCCTGACGATGATCAGGCGACTGTTCTGTTCTCCCAGAGTCGGCCATTTCGTCCGACTCGCATTCATAGTCGACCTCCAAAGAGGAGTCGCATTCACGTGGTGACTAACCACGTGCACCCGCAACATCTAGTATTGCGGGAGAAAAGGATACTGCGACAGACGAAACGTCTACCGCAAGAGACAATAATGCGTCGCCCGCGGCTGCATGTACCGCATCCGAAGGCGCCGCCCTATTCGCATACCGCATGGACTAGTTAACCATGCGATAGAATTAAAAATGATGGTTCTAGTTAATCAATATCGTTTTCAATTAAGTGGTCTTATAGTGATCACTCTAATCAATGAAAGTCAGAGTGATGTCGTTCAAGGGAGGGGTGATGTGAAGGGGTGTATCGTTACATAGAATTAATACTTCAAAGGTTGGTAATTAATATATTATCTAAGAAGATAGAAAATATTTGGAAAATATAACTTTACATGGTAATATTCTAAAAGCTTATCCATTGGTGGATATACACCACTATATCCACTTTCTCCGCGGTCCAGCCAGCGCTGGGCGAGCGCAAAAAGAGAGACAAATAAGACTTTATTAGATGTTTTGTATTAGGTTATGATTGAGTTTGCACGAAGTAGATAGAAACAAAAGTACTTGGTAGCCTTGCTTAATCAGCAAGGCTCTCAAAAGGCAGAACTGTTGAGGTTACAAAAGATACAGACCCCTGTACCTGGGATGACGCATACGCGTCGTCCTGAATCTCTAAAGATTGACATCTCTAAGTATAGGGGAGTCGAAGAAGACTCCCTTTTGAATTGGTTTGTCGAGTTGGACGATGCCATAAGGGCACGTCACATCATCGACGAGCAAATGCAAGTCGCATTTTCTCAGTCAAATTTAGCAGGTCGTGTCAAAACTTGAGCACTAGGCCTTAAGTTGCGCGACCCATATGTCTTTGGGTCGCTAGCGGCTTTAAAGCCCGGCTCAACCAGACGTTTGAACCGCCTAGGGCTGAGTTCAGAGCGGGATCGGAGCTTCAAGCAAGGCAAGCGTGATATTCACACTTATGCCCAGCACATACGACTCTTAGCTAGTTGTATCACAAACCCCCCCATTTCATGAAACACGTTGATTACGGTGTTCATGCAAGGTCTTACGGATGGTCCCGTAAAGACCCACCTGTTCCGCTTGGAACTGGATACGCTTGAAGAAGCAATATTCGTTACGGAACAGGAGGACTTTAGTTCAAGACAGGCTCAAGCTAGTTCGTCATCGTATCGTCCTCCAAGACGACACGAACTGGGAAGTCCAGAACCTATGGACCTGATGGGGCGTAATCGGATGGACGTGCTAAAAGCATTCGCTATAGAATGTTTGGTTCTGACGATGGTGATGATTCCTCATGCCAGCACCGTATCCCATGCCGTCACCCGCACATTATTCTGTGCGTGGTGATGGTGATGGCGTAAGCCATCGTAATATAAGTTCTTGTGGGACCCCTGCTTTAGTATCTTACAAAATGTCCTTGGTGGTCATCTCGGTAGAGAAAAGACCTACGGCTCCGTCAGACAGATTTATTGGTGGCTCAAACTTTATAAATGGGTCAGCACATATGTTCGCACATGCGAAACTTGTCATAGGGTTAAACCCTCGGGCACGCTGCGGCGCCACTGGCGCGCACTTAGTGCAGTTTTTTTGTCATCTAAGACAGCTTCGTTTAGTAGTGACGATAAGTTTAACTCAATCATTGTTCGAATGACCACCTACTCAGACAAGTCGCCAGCATTAAAGACTCGGCCGCACTCATCAATTGATATTTCGTCTAGCTCTAACAGAGCATGAAACGAAGGGATTTCCGCAAGGCTAACTTCCCCCTCAATGTTACCGGTGACTCCATTTACAAGCGTGTGCAATTGCTCACTCGTATTACTTTGTGAGGGTATAGACGCTTCGCGTCTTCTTTGTCTCGGAGTAGAAACGATACGCCTCTTAGAGACCAGGACATTCACGTCCCCAAATTTTCAAGCCTGTATTGGTTCTATACCAGAGATGGTGTCTAATTCGACATCCGACCAAGGGGTTAGGCAACTCAACTTTCTTGTCCAGCGACCGTTTACGTGTCACTTCTCGTGCATCAGAAGGGGTTTACCCAAAATGTCTTGGCGAATCGCCGATAGTGTCACTATTGACACTCAGTATGGTGCCACGTCGGCTACCACACTCGGCGGACTTAGACATGCCACTCCACGTATCTCAGGGATGTTACACCCTTGGTTTTCGATATATGCGCAAACAAATTGATTCTAAACAAAATCAATAATGCAATAAATTGATGACTCGGCCTTAGGCCTACAATGCTTTCAGCATTCAGTGAATCGTTATTACAATGATTGCCACTAGACGGAGTACGTGCCATTCCACCCCTTTTTTCTGAGTCGGGCTCAGAATGAATGTTTTCAACATTGGAGCTTATCAACTCAGACATTCTAAAGTTTAAAACACTTGCAGATTCAGTCAGTGATTCGCGCCAATAGCGCTTTTGTTGCCTTTCAAAGGTGGGTTCATGACTCTCCAAAACTTTGCTAGGAACATTGTGCGTCGCGCCTAAGATCTTAGACCTCCAATCGATCGATGGCTCATGGTGTTCTAACCAAGCCATACCAAGGATGAGATCATATCTCGAATCCAAATCAAGGACGAGATAGCTTTCCATACTGTCAGAGTGCAGAAACTTTATAGAGCGTATAAGAAACAAACAAAAAGAATCAACTCGCTGGTCAAGGCTGTAATGCCTCATAAGGCAGCCCGGTTTTTGAAATTCTGTGACACACCGTGATACGTTCCCAGAAGAAGTGCCGAGCCGCCTACCGGCTGATAGACATCAGGCACGGAATCGATCTCGAACCTGGTACCAAGTATTGTGTAACAAGGAAAAGTCGATTATATCGACGAATTCTTCGACAAGCGAGCCAAGGCGGGGCACGTACGTGATAGCAAGCCGCATCACTGCAGCTCGACCTTCTAAGTGCGTAACACCAAAGGTATATGGAACGTAGTTCACGCTTTCAATAAGCTGGGCATGGCCACCATATCGGCGCAAAAAAAACGTCATTTCCGCTAAAATATGTCTTCCTGAATATTGTGGGACAGTCAACAATCTTTTCCGCGTTGGATTTTAATAGATGGATACTATCAGGCACTCACGAGAGAGTCCGGTGTAGCTAAACGGCAATAGACATACTAAGGGGTATGCTGTGGGAGTGGCTTGTGATGCCCCAAGATTTAAAAATGCACCGGCGACATTCAACCGAACGTGATGCGTCAGCATCGTGCCTACACGCCCCGTTACTTTGAAGATGTATTCGTGCAAAGCAGGGCCTAGGACGGCTGAGCGAGATGGAGTCATTTGGACGCTGTGATGAAGACTCTGGTGACGCCTAATTTTACGTCAACTTACAAAGTGCGTCATAGGGGTCCCCGAGATACCTGTGCTGGGCTGCATCGTAGGTACGTACACATGGTGTACGAGCACACCCAGACAAGGTAAAGTCTGTTAAGGAATGGCCAATCCTACGACACGTGAAGGATTTGCGCCAATTTCTTGGGCTCTTAATTACTTGCGTAAGTACAGCAAGAATTATGCAGAGCGTACTAAGCCCTTGTCTGATCTCCTTGAAAATGGGTTTGGTCAAAAGATCAAGTAGATGCGTTCACATCAGCGAAACAATCAACTGTAGAGGCCCGGTGTTGGCATTGCCAGACACGGGTAAGCCGTTAAGCGTCGTCTGCGATGCACGCAATTTTGCAATCGGCAGCGCGCTAATACAGAAGGATGAAGACGGCGTTGATCGTATCCTCTCTTGCGGAATTGAATACACGGTGCATAAACAAGGAGCTACTTTCAATTTTATATGCTCTTATAGCTACTTTCAATATAGTATGCTCTTGTTCGGTTTCAAGTGTACCTGTTGGGACCGAACCATACATGGTTTATAGGATATATCAAACATCACTGCGGAATGCAATAAACTTACCGCACCTCTCGCCTAGAATAAGGTGATGGCTTACATTCTTCTCTAATTTAATTGCAAAGTTAAATGCAAGCCGGGTAGATCGAATGTCTTGGCTGACGCGTTATCGCGCAAGCCAGACTTCGAGGCAAGATGCCAGGAAAGTGTGTCTCATGCTAATGCACAACTTGAGTGTCAACGTTGGCAGCCGTGAAGGTCTACCACGTGACGAGTTCGTTAACTTCCGAAATAAAGGAGAGCTACAGTCAAACGAACATTTTTGCCTGCTGTTGGATCACTTCAGTGAACAAAAGTTTTTGCTTCCGTAGCACATGATGGCAAAGGTGATCAGTTTAGCAACAGTGACGGCCTGTTACGGCATCGGCTATCACCTAGCGATAGCCCATGATGCACCATAAAGTGAACATCTGGGCCGGAAAAGATATATTACGAGTGTCAGAAGAATTTGGTGGCCCCGCCTATATCAATGCGTGGCCAACTATATTCTCTCATGCGAACAGTGTCAGCGCACAAAGCCTGCACCGTCCAGCAGTTCGCCATTGAAGCCGCTGCCGATTCCAGCTGATTGTTGGAAGTTGATCAGTCTGACTTCATGTTTGGCATGCCGCCTGACCACAAGGGTCGGACGGGTCTCGTTGTCTTTGTTGCTTACTGAGCAAAATGGTGCATTTAGCACCACGATCTCAGGCAAGAAGCAGCTCTCTCGTTCTAGACACGTGTATCGAGTACACGGGGCTCGAGTCAATAGTTACACGGGGTCTCGAGTCCATAGTATCGGACCAGGATCCGCGTTTTCGTCGGGTTTTTGGCGAAATGTTTCGAGCTGTTCAGCTGCTGGGTAGCAAGCTTTACATGTCAACAGCCGATTATCTCCAGACCGATGGCTATACAGAACGTTCCAATCGGGTCGTGACGGATGTATTGCGCGCGGGAACAACTCTTAAGGAGTAGAGCAAACAATTGCCATTCGTGGGGACCGCTATTAACAGTGCCTACGCCAGTATTGGTGAGACACCTTTTCATATTAAATAACTGAGCCATTCTCGGACGCCAGTCTCGTTTGTGCGTACTTCAAGTCTCCCTCACTACACTCGGTGCAATTGCGAAAAAGGGACACAGTTAAGAAATTTGTACCTTGTGACCCTGCCAGTTCAACAGTGGTCACGACAAGAAATGCATGTGCTCCTAGACGATAACAACTGTTATTGGTAACTTCGTCCCATGACCGACCTCTCGGCAGTGTCATAGGCGAGTTTGATGCTGAAAGCGTGAGCGAGGATCAACGCTTTGTGGACGAGCGATAAGCCATCCCGCGAAAAGTCTGTGACGCGATGGCAAGCGCACAGGACAAGCAATATCTGTTGCTAACCAACATGGTCGCAAAAACAGTGAACGCTTTAAAGTGGGAGCAAATGTACTATTAAGTACTGCTACCCACCAAAAAATGCAGTTTCCGTACTACCTGGAGGTACAACGAAATAACTGCCGCGTTTCATCGGCCTTTTACGGTGGTCGAGTACCTAAACTATAGTCTCACCCTCCCGCCGTAAATGAAGACGCACCCGTCTTTTGCGTTGGTTGTCAGAAAGGATTTGCTGATCCACAAAAGATCACAAACGCCCATCCGTCGAAGGAGACCGATGGTGACGCCGACAGTGTGTCGAGCGTCGTTCAGGTGGGGTGAAGGAGAAGATAAAAAAAACTTCAAGCTGACAACTTCATCCCACCTTGATAAGGACTCGGAGAGCGAGGGAGATTGCGCGCTTGACGCGGTCTCTCAACATCAGCTTCTCCAAAAATGTTCAGCCAAAGTATTAGCATTTCGTAACCCTGGCGATTCATCGAGCGAACATCGTGGAGATCCGAGGTCAGTTGCAAAACTTGACCTTTGAGATCCCCGATCCGTTGTTCAGCAGCGCTCTGCTTCTCATAAAAGGAAGCAGGATAGGCTACCGCGACAGTGACGCGCTCTAGGAGCGGCGCACAAGTTTCATCAGAACGAGGCCATTCGGATAGAGGTGGCATAGGTAGTAAGCCACCAGTCACATAGCCGTGTTCAATACGGCTAAATACTGACACTGACTAGACACGATTTCGTGCCGTCGGTTGACCTTTTTGCTCAGGCTCTTCTCCCCCCGTTGTTAATGATGGTCTGATCGATAGATATTTTGGTTTTGCCTAACTGCACCTTTATGGGCAGTGCTTTCATGAATGATCACTGCGCTAGATGACGCAGACACAGTTGTCTTGTTGACGTTAGGCAAGTTTGCCTTCGCAACTTTAGGCGTCCCCATGTTAAGAGCAACGGTTGAATTGTGTATGAGCATTATAGCGCCATCACTCTTCCCCATAAGCTCTCTGAAAACATCACTAGTATGAGGTGATGGTAGTGGTGTCGACTCATTGTAATCAACTATGAGCGACGGATCTACAACCTCACTGTGAAAGGATGATGGAGAATAAACTCCATTTGGCAGCACGGCAGCAGTAGAAGCTATCGGCGTTGCGTGGTAGTAGGCGACGATGGCGTGTTATCGCGGTGCGTGCGCATTGTTTGGGTTTTATGGGTGTCTTTGCAGACGACCCATCAGCTTTACCTTTTTAGGAGGCATGAGGAGTGCCGTATGATGTCACCCTAGCTAGTGAGTTTCGCATGGTGACCCACGCTTGTGTATGTGATGCGCAAAAAAATCACATTAAATAGGATGACGCTTGGGATTGACGTCATCTGCGAGCCGACGTCTGGGACTGGCGTCATCTGCGAGCGGACTTCTGGGATTTACGTTGTCTGCGAGCCGACGTATTTCTTAGAATAGATACAATCGCCACTAAGGGATGCACTTCTGCAGAGATGACATCTTATCATTGGGTAAAAAATCAAATTTAATTCTATCAAATATAAGTCAGCGTGCAACAGCTTCCGTGACGTCACGTGCTTGAAGGTAGAAGTTCGTTGGGTGAGGTCGCCTTAGGCGCCCACCAACTGCCTCATTGCACGTGAGAGAAGACGGTCAAATCACTTTTTCGTTGTGCTTGAAGGTGTGTGCGTTGCAGTGCAAGGTCAATTTAGAAGCTCCCGTCTACACTAAGGATAGAAAAAGTAAAATTGTATTTATATAATTATGTTCCTACGTAAGCATTACACGTAAGAACATAATTCTATTAAAACAGTTTAATTTTTGGATTTTATGAGTATCTCGTCTTTAACAAGCCCTTTGTACTAGATATTGTCACGAGGTGTTCCGTAACATAAATAGGATTTGCTATAAGAAAAATGGTAACTATAAATTTCCTATACAAGAAATATTACTATGAAGCAAAAAACTATCATCATTTTGATAATTTTACTTGATATTCCTAATCTTACAAATTTGATAATATTGAAGCAACAAGACAACAATTCTGTTGATTATTAACTAAATTCGCCAATCGTTACTTGACACTATTAAGCAGTGCGCCAGGAGGCGCTATTATATGTTTGATATTTATATATATTGAAGTCAGTAGAGAGAAGATCGTTACGTAGAAACTTAATCTATTAATACAGTTATACTACTGAAGCCTTCGGTATTGATTTTGAGTAGTTAACACTTTTTAGCTATTTAAAACTTCCTCCACACGTCGAGTACGTGAAATACTCGGAGGCACCTCACCTTCATTGTTAGCAATGCAGTTGGTTAGTACTGAAGCAATACTAGCGAAAGGTGCTCCATTGCACCTGGTAACACCTCGTGGTCCGTTCAACAACCACGCACGTACCATTCAACATGAATTGTTGGATGTAGAAGGAGGGTGTTCGAGCGAGTGCGATGGTCTCATTTATGGTACGGTCGTTAGCACGACTGCATAGGAACTCAGTGTGACGACCTATGACACTGCGGAGCTAGATTCTGAAGGCTGTGCACAAGCGCAGGCAGCGTTGACGGTCGACCATTGAGACCTGGATCTATATACGACGGCTGTAAACAAGCATGTGTAGCGTCAAAGATCGACCACTCGAATAAGTCGGGTAAATCGCAACAAAGGTTTTTGCTTCGAAAGCAACACCCAAGAAGTTTAGAACGCGTGTCTAAAAGAGGCAGGGCGAAAATCCTAGATCGACTGGAGAGTCGATCGCAAAGGATCTCGCTGGGGTTAAGCAACCACAGCTCGAGGCTATTGGGGGGTATGAACTAAAACGTCATTACGTGATCTGCGCAGTGGAAAGTCAAGCAGATTTGCGTGCGTGTCACAGATGACAATTACGACCGATGTTAGGTCGGCAATAGTATTTCATGGAAAAGAACGGGTTTTAGCAGCTCATCGATGGACGGAAGTGTTCTCAATGAGAATACTCGGATTGAACGTTTTACGTCTCAATCCTGGGAGTCAATGAAAAAAATCCTTTATATAAGGATTTGAGCGATTTCAAGAATGTGTTCTTTCAATTCGTACCGTGCAGAACATTTGACACGAAGTCGACCTAATAAAGGTTCGACATATTGTGTCATGAAGCAGTGGGCCATGTCAGGGAGTCAACTCCCCGCATTTAGCTCTCCGACCATCTATGTGGGTAGAACAGGAGGGTGGCGGATCATGCATGCGATCGGAAAATTAAACGCTGCAGCGGTACCGGCTCAAACGCCGATACCGAGAAATGGCGTAACTACAAAGACATATCAAAGAGTACCATCTTATCGTCAACGGATTTGATAAATACATTCTACTACATCCTCGTGCGTGAAGAGGAGGTTCCGTTCACGGCAGTAAGCACCCCAAACGGAATGCTAAGGGGATGGCTAGCTATGCCACATGGGCTAAGTGATGCTTTTGCAACGTTTAACAGGTATGTAACCAATTTGTTGAGATCGGTGCGGGATTTCGCACATTTATTTTTATGACGTCTTTGTTCATAGCAGACCCATGAACAAAAAGTCGGACGTTGAAGTACATTGTATTCACGTCCGAAAGGTTCTTACACTTATCCGTAAAAATAAGTTGTATGCAATTATCAGAAAGTGTTTATTCGCGGCAATCGAAATGCCACTTCTTGGGTGTATCGTGGGTATACACGGTGTACGCCCAGAATTCGATAAGATCAAGACGATCACAGACTGGCCTGTGCCAGCCGATGTAAAGGAAATTGGAAAGTTCCTCTGTTTAGCGGCGTACTTTCCCCAATTATGCCGAAATGACAGTACATTTTTCATCTTTATTAAAGAAAAATGTTAAGTGGTCATGAAACGCTGATTGTCAGCGTTTCATGTAAGGGTATTAAGCAAAGCTTCATGCAATCGCCAATTCTGGCGATTGCGGATCCCCTTTCGCCTTACTATGAAGCTACAATTTTATCCCACGCGGTCTTCATTTTAATAAAGGTCGAGCAAATTGTTAAGCGTGAACTTACCAAGACAGACCATTTCATGTGGTCTGTGACGCGAGCGACTTTGCAATCGGCTGTGCCTTGATGCAATATGACACAGAGGGCGCAGAGAGCGTCGTCTTCTATCAGTCTCGGCAGCTTCAACCAGCTGAACGCAATTATCCAGTGCATAACATCGAACTTCTTGCCATGAAATATGCACTGGCTAAATTAGTGTATATCTCTTGGGAGATACCCCGTTCATTGTTTATACGGACCATGCGTATTTAAGCACATCCGTACATAGTCCACACATCTCGCAAAAAATGGCGAGATGGTTGTATCTCGTCGCAGAGTATAATTTCTCCGTGTAACACAAACCAGGACGACTTAATGTCATCACTAATGCCCTTCCAATTTTAAGACGGCTGCCTAAATTAACAGTGAGCATGAGCCCACTGTTGCAACAACAAGTGTTATGTCGTCAACAGTTTTTACGACGTTAGAAGAGTATCAGAAGATACGGCTCTTAAAGGGTAAATTACTTAAAAATCCATCACAACAATTCTTAAAGGATTGTCAGAATTGTATCGATTATTAACGGATCGATACACTGCACGCAACGGTATACCGGTTTAAAAGCCATTGCTGGCGACGTACCCTTAGTGATTTGCGTTTACGCTTCATGCATGAGTGCCACGATGCTCCAATAAGTGGGCGTCGTGGACGTGAGAAGACATAATTCACAATATGTCGCGACTTCTACTGGCCACGCCAGTATGATTTCATCCGCAAACACATGCGTGCTTGCGAAGCTTCTCAACAGGTGAAGCCCAGCTTCATTCCATGCTTGATTACAACCTCTGCCTGCTCCGGCAGATTGTTGGCAGTCCGTATCTATGGACTTCGTCTTCGGGTTCCCCGGAGACCCCCACAAGAATAATGGTTTTCTTATCTTCGTTGCTCATTTCAGCAACATCTTGTTGCATCCGAAGTCGAACACAGCCAAAGGTTGTGTTCGTGTCTTTATTGACACGATACTTCGACTCCATGGGTAACCCCGTGAACTGATATCGTCGAGATCACCGATTCACGGCGGAGTTTCGGCAATCTGTGTTTAATAATATTTATTCGGAACACAGTTCTGTCTAGCCATCGTTTTTTATCGACACCAATAGAAAAACGATGGCTAGACAGAACGTGTCCTCTAACTGACTATTCGCTGATACGTCCACTCCTTTGCGAGCTGGAGCGAGATCTTGCCGATAGCTGAAACTGCCGTCAACGATTCGGTGAATGTATCTACGACGCATGGTGCAACACGACCCACACACTTATTATGCCACACACTATTGGATGGGTCTGACTCGTCGTTTTTCGTAAATGGCTTACACCATCCACGCATATCCACCTTGTTTGAAAGTAGCTCTTATTTAAGGGGGGGGGGCTCGCTCGAGCAAAGAACAATCGAGCGTTCGCTCATCACGCATTGACTCTACATTCGATTTGAAGGATACCAATGTGAATTCAATTACCATTGAAGTAAACAAACAAAGTAATAGCGATATTGCTATTGCTGGCTTTTATGGTGATGTTTAAATATTCAGCATCGACAAGACTAATATCAGTGAGGACAATAATGCTCTAACCAACGAGAAGAACGACATCTCCCAGGTGCGCACCAGACGCACTGAAAACAAAAGCAAAACCGAGTCAGCAGGAGAATTTTTGCTGGCTAGAATAATAGTGGTGCGTTTAGTACAAGATTTCATCGCTGATGCGGTGTACCGACAGAAACAGAAATCTGACAAAATTGGAAAAGCGAACATTCGATAGTGTTGACGATCTAGTTTTACTGTCTATCGTAAATCTACCAGAAAATATAGTGACGAATGTGCGCAGTAAAAAAGTACTGCCCAGGTATATCGGACCGTTTTGTGTACTACACCGCCAAGTCAACGCGTTAACGATCGAGCTGCCTCGTCGGTTGCGTACGCATCCTACGTTTTATGTTGTGCGTATCTGCTGGTACCATTTGTAAGAGGCATCTTCCGGTTCCGAAAAAACCCAAAGCCTGATGGTCCCGAGTCAAAACCTGATGGTCCCGAGTCAAAGCCTCATAGTCTCGGGAAAGAGTCTGGTTAGCACAAACCAAACGTTCCAAAACATCCTCCATGGATGAAATCTTCTAACGAGCTGTCATCAGATCGTTTGGAAAAGCCTGATGTGTCTGTTCGTTCGCCAGTTGATCAACCGCAAGTTGTGCACGATTTTGTAACTATTTACGAGAATGACCGTCGACCGTCGTCGATAACTCGCGACGAAGAGATCGTTCGTGATCAACGTTCTCCTATAAATACCGAGGACGTGATTCAAATCACGGTGATGACTCGGGTTCGGCGAACCCAAATTTTTCTCCCCCTCCACATCTTTTGACCGGTTCGAGTGGTCAAAAGATGTGGAGGGGGAGAAAAAATTACCACCATGAGGTGAAAGGGGTTCCAACGAGTTATCTCGTTCATTGGCATGGTATACACCCTCGCATAATAGTTGGGAAACTCATTCCCAAGTGATGATGGACGTTCCGGGTAGTACGACGAGACCCATCCTATTCCAGAGAGGGTCCATCAGAGAACGAGGGCTTCTAGCGCTCGAAAAAGTATTGGAGGCTCTCAATCTCTCGTGCATCTCACAAGAGATGAGCGTCCTCCAATGAGAGTCTGTACGGGAGCATGCCTCCTTAGGGCATTGCCTTCACCCTTATAACAGCCATGACATGGGCCCCCCCACGATAGGCAAGGTAACCCTGCCTCTCTTGGCAAATGGTACAGCTTGTAGTGTGCACCGACTACGGTTCATTTTTCGAACCATTCACGGAAAGCATCCAGACTGTCAAGCCAGGCATCGCGGCCTATGCTTAGTACATTCTGTACAATGCTTTCGAAGCTTACACCCACAGTAGATGCATTAGCGTCTCCTGAAACATTTGCATCACTAGCAGCTGCACTGAGCCGTAAGCTGCCAGCTTTGCGGCTTTACACGACACGCGCACGGGTTTTGAAACCATGCGGATTTAAAATTTCAAATTAAAATAAAACCATTAACTGCTAATTTACAAGGAGATATATAACAGTACTCTCTGTCACTCTACATCAGTCACTATAGTGACTGTTATTTTTGGTGGAGGGTATGTAACGAGGTGTCCCAATACATAATTTTTTTTTATCCTTTAAGAAAAAAATAATGTACTAATAACTTTGAGACGAGATAAATAGTATCTTTTATAAAAAGAAATAAATAAAGAAGTACAAAATTATTATCTCTTATGTTTCAATATTACCAAATTTGGTAAAGGTGAAGCAATAAGACATTAGTCATATTCATCAGTCCTGCCAATCGTTACGAGACACGATTACGCGGTGCGCGAGGAGGCGCATTGCATAGTTATTTATGAATATATTAAAGCGAGTAAATTAATAAAGTTACAAAGGAACTTAACATATTGAAACAATTTTAACTTTTTCCAAACCCTTACAATTTACCTTTAGTTGCTATGACTTCTTGGCTACTTAGAATCTTCCTCTGCACACCCCATCTTCACTGTAACCAGTGTGGTTTGACTATACTGATCTCAGTGCTAGCAAATGGTTCCCAGTCAGACCGCCAATCGTTACTTGACACGATTGGGGGGGGTGCGCTAGGAGGCGCTAATCATAATTTGATGTAAATATATCAAAGCTAGTAGATAGAAGATCGTTACGTAAGAAATTAATATATCAATACATCTTTACCTTTCTCTATACTAAGTTTTAGTAGTAGCTAAAAGTTGGTATCTATTTGAAACCTTTCTCTGCACGTCAGCGTACGTTAAGTAATCGATGTACCTCACCTTCGCTGTTTTCAGTGCATATTGGCTAGTACTATTATCAATCCTAGCGAAAGGCGCCCCGTCAAATTTAGGGCCTTAAAAGGTTTGGGAGATACTAATGCCTCAAATTCTCCTATTTATTTAAATTGAAATAAGAATAGTATAATAGCGTCTCTCAGAAACCATGTTTCACTAAGAGTGGAGTTACATCTTATAATCTAAAGTTTGCTTTAGTCTTTTTAATTTAAATCAATATTGTCTTTTGAAGAATCTTTTGATTTCACCGCCACTAGGTGCGTCGTCGCTAGTGGTAGCTACAGGTCGCAATAGCTTATAGTGGCTACGTCTGTGATAACGAAGCGACTTTATTGGGAATGGGGCACACTTCGGTTGGTGAACCGTTGCTGTGGTACATTTACTTTATGGGTAAAATACCGTTTTGTTCTATTTAAAATTGTTAATCACTAAATTCCATTTAGAATGGGTAACATATGTGGCAGCCGCCAGATATGAATGTAGTGGCCAGAATCTATCTAAATTGGTAAGGGCAAGGTTATAGATTTAAATAATCAAATACTACTATTAAATTTCAGGTAAAAAAAAAAAATTAGTATTCCGTTTTAGCTTAAAGCGTCTAGTGCCTTCCTAAGGCTTGCACAACGATCTGCGAGAGAAAGAATCATGTCTAAGGTATATACTCTCGGGCACTAGTAGCCACTTGGTTCCACGAACCCCTGAATCCCTTGAACTAGGTTTCATTAAGCTTTAATAGCTTGGACGGCTTCCTAAGTCTTTATACCTATTAGTTATATACAACTAAGTAATCTCTGAGTCTATAAGTCTCCCTCTGACTTGAAGGACGAGGTAGCTCCGCTTCACCTGGTAGCCTTCGTAGTCACTTTATGCCTAAGTCTCTTAGACTTATCCTCTTCGAACTTTCGTGGGCGCAACGTGTTGCTATTGACAAGCTTAAGACCTTGTTTGGGCCGGATCATAATTGCCACTGGCAAACCGTGTTGTCGATACACGCGATCGATGAACAGCCTTGCTAAACCCTCACCATCAATGGTATCCGGCACAGCCGCTAAATGAGCTATTTTGCTCGGTCAACAAAGACCACTATGCCGGAGTTACCGGCCAAATCTATCGGTAAGCTGAAACTAAAATCCATACTAATGAACTCCCAACACCCTGTAGGTACGAGCAGACTTGCCAGTGCTTAGAGCCTAGCACATGAACTCTGAATTTGACAAGAGCACACTTTATTGCGAATAAAACTTGGTCATGAACTGGGTAGTTCTTTTTTACAGCTTTAGCTGTCTAGACTCGAACGCATTTACATGTTCGCACCCACCATCATCTGTTTGTGACAGATCACTGCCAATAACAAAATGCGATGCGTCACAGACGACACTGAAAGGTCACTTTAAATTTGGCAGCGTCATAATCGGGGCATGGATAAGACTATCGATAGTTGCTTAAAAAGCGTTATGGTCTGTGCTAGTCCAGCACTAATCCGTATCCTTTTTAAGAGATTAGATAATGGCCAAACGTATCAGGTTGATTTTCGCTATATTTGTCTAAATAATAGGCGACATCCAACCACTTACACGAATCCTTTAAGCTCTTAGGGGCCGGCCAATCTAGTATGGTTTTTCCTTAGCGAAACCCGCTTTAAGGCCTAGCTTTCCAATATAGCACCCTAAAAAGAGAATTTTCTTTTCCAGGAACCAAGTCAATTTACATGACGGACACCTCTATCCGGAGTAAAGTAGATGGTGGATTGGTACATACCACATCTTGGAATTCCTTAACCAGGGAATAAAATTGAACCGTAGGATCTTTAAGAATCGATGATCCACTGCGCGCACTAAACACAGCTTTGGCGTCCAGGACAGCTTCGTCCAGAAGTGACGATGAGTTTAACTCAATCGTCGGATGAATGACCACCACGCCAGCCTTTAAGGCTCAGCCGCATTCACCAATATACATTTTGTCTAGCTGTAAAAAGCATGTTATGAAGGGATTGCCGCAAGGCTAACTTCCCCCTCGATGTTACCGATTACACCATTTACAATCGTATGCAATTGCTCACTCGTATCACTTTGTGAGGGTATACACGCTTCGCGTCTCCTTTGTCTCGGAGTAGAGACGATACGCCTCTTAGAGGCCAGGACATTCACGTCCCCAAATTTTCAAGCCTGTATTGGTTCTATACCAGAGATGGTGTTTAATTCGACATCAGACCAAGGGGTTAGGCAACTCAACTTTCTTGTCCAGCGACCGTTTACGTGTCACTTCTCGTGCATCAGAAGGGGTTTAACCCAAAATGTCTTGGCGAATCGCCGATAGTGTCACTATTGACACTCAGTATGGTGCCACGTCGGCTACCACACTCGGCGGACTTAGACATGCCATCCACGTATCTCAGGGATGTTACACCCTTGATGACTCGACCTTACGCCTACAATGTTTCCAGCATTCAGTGGATCGTTATTGCAACGAGTGCCACTAGACGGAGTACGTGCCATTCCACCCCTTTTTTCTGAGTCGGGCTCAGAATGAATATTTTCAACATTGGAGCTTATCAACTCAGACATTCTAAAGTTTAAAACACTGACAGATTCAGTCAGTGATTCGCGCCAATAGCGCTTTTGTTGCCTAGCAATGGTGGGTTTATGACTCTCCAAAACTAGGCTAGGAACATTGCGCGTCGCGCCTAAGGTCCTAGACCTCCAATCGATCGATGGCTCATGGTGTTCTAGCCAGGCCATACCAAGGATGAGATCATATCTCGAATCCAAATCAAGGACGAGATAGCTTTCCATACTGTCAGAGTGAAGAAACTTTATACCTGAGTTCAATGGAACTTTGGGAACAGACGCACGAGTCCCAGTCGCTAAGCGAACAGTGATTGTATCACCTTCATGCGCTTTAAGCGCCCCAACGTATTGTTGACTTCCTTCAAGGGGAAAAGGCGTCGGGCATAATTGCAAGACGCTCCTAAGTCAATTAAATTGACCACGGCTTATCAAAGCCCTTTACAGTCGCTTGAGCAACTAACAAGCCAGGCTTGCACTCAAGTCCCGTGCCATTACGCACAAAGCAAATAGGGGCTAGATTCTGTTTACTTTCACCTCCTAGAGATTTAGTAGAGCCTAGGTCTTCCCCAGAAGGGCGCCCGGCCCCTACTGCGAGTTGACGTTTTTTTTCGCACCGTATTAGATTTCTGGTATAGGTCGGGACAACTGCTCCTTCAATATTTGCGCGGATTACGCAATGGGCAAACCGGGTGTTAATGCTTAGTGCTCCCGTACGTATAACATCTACGGATGTCACGACGCTCTTTTACAGCTTAAAGCTCTTCTTCTTCCTCAGCAAGGCTGAGGTCCATGGGTTTCGGCATGTAAGACGATCCCGATGTGCTCGAGGAGCTAATATGGTACCCATAACCACTAACGCGAGAGGCCCCAATGTCGTATTCCGCGTTTAATGCACTTTTAAGCGCTGCTTCGAAAGTAGCGGGATTGGAACGATATAGCTTCATTCGGACAACGCCCACGTTAAGGCCTTCCATAAAGATGGTTAATAGAACCACTTCTGGCAATGGGTCTTGCTGCATGGCAGCAATAATGAGTTCTCAACTCCTGGACATAGTCCGCTAGGGTACGATTACCCTGACGAGACGCTAAAATTCGCGATCGCACGCGAAATGCCTGATTTAGGCGGCGCAAACATTCGAGTAAATCCCGTTAGCGAATTTCCCGTGGGAACAGCAGCATCTTTGGAAGTGCCACATAGAGAGCCCACTCACTGGCTCTACCACTGAACTTAGAGATCGCTAGGGCCACCTTTTGTTGCTTGGTTTGGACCATGGCCTAAGTTATGGTCATGTCTATTTGCCTGAGCCAAAGAATGAGACTTTCTCCTTCTTTGCCCTCATATGTACAGACATTGACAATAAGAGGGCGAGCCTTGGGCTCGGAGTCAATAATAGGGGTGTACCTAGTTGGTATAAATGCCGCCAAGTGGTCTTGGACCTGCCCTATTAGAGAAGCCTCGTATTACATAAAGGCTTCCAGCCTGGCTTCCAAAACCTTTGAGCCTTGGAATAAAATGCGATGGATATCTCTGATCGGGACCCCCGTTTCACGGGTTAATTTTGGAAATCGATTTTACGAGTGCTTGGCACCAGATTGGACATGTCCACCGCGGATCATTCGCAGACCGATGGTCAAACTGAACGTGTCAATCGCGTCATTGAAAGCGTTTCCGCAGTGTGTGCTCAGACACCAAAGCGCTTGAGCTCAATGCTCCCAGTGGTGGAATTTGCGTTAAGTAGCGCTGTTCATGCCTCTCAAGCTACAATCGGTTCTATGTCAACGGTCTCACACACCCACGCGTTCCGTTAAAGATACCACTGTGTGGGGGGAACTAGCTTGTAGGTTTGCTGATATCAGCATTGTTACCGCTCGAAAACAAGTAAGCGAGTTTCTCACGACGCGAATTAGTGTCTTAAGACATGTACATGACACGATGGCTGACAGCCAAAACAACTAGAAAGAGCAAGCAGTTGCTAAAGACAAAAGCTGTATTTATTCTTATGCGGTCGGTGACCGAGTTTCTTTAAGCGCTAAAAATCTACCTACTTACTTGGTTTCCGCGGTCTTCAAGACCAAATTGCACCCGCGCTTTATTGGACCAGTTAGGTCGTGGCCAAGAAGGGCCTAGCTTACACGATCGTGGCCAAGAAGGGCCTAGCTTACACGATCGTGGCCAAGAAGGGCCTGGCTTACACGATAAAACTTCCAAGCAAGCTGAGCACACACCCAGTGTTTTACGTCGGCTTGCTCAACCCATATTAAAATCCTTCCCACGTGGCATTGGAGGTGCTTGCGCCGAATAAGACGGCCTTGCCGCAGACTGACGCATCCGCTCAAGGGTTACCAACTCACCCTCTAAACGAGATTGCTGACGTTTTAGCATTGAAAGACGGTTTTGAACCGCCTCAAAAGAGCCCTCAACCCGAGCAAGGCCCTCGGGAAGAAGTCCTTTAGAGCATCAAATATTTCCGCCGAGATTTCGGCCCTTTTTTCGTGCTACTTGGTGCGCGAGGGAACCTTCAGTTTCACGTGGAAGGAACTTTTAAAGGGACGCCGTCGTAAGGTCCAATGCCAGTATCTGGTAAAGTGGCTGCGGTAACCCTCTACTGAAAACTCTTGGGAGTCTGAGGTACTTCTTCGGCAAGATTGCCCTAACGCCGTTGACGTTTTTGAGCACCATGCTCAGGATCAAATTGCGTCAAACGATGCTTCCCACCACTAGAAGTGGGAATAGGTGGACCTATAGCCTCTGTGTGGCTTCGATCCATGGTTGCATTGTCAACCGAAGTACTGAAATATTGGATAGTCCTATCCTCATTTTGTAGCATAAACGCCGAGCGTAACTGGTCTTTGGCCTTTAGCTTGGCGAAGTCAAAGCGAAGCTTCTGTTCCAAACGACATCAGCCATACCCGCAGAATCTAATATTCGAAATATTGTGCAGGTAGCGGGCTCGATGGACCCACTTCTCAAACGGAGCGTCGTCCTCGCTTTTTGATTCGTTTGGAAACAAAACAATCGGAATTTCCCTCATTGAAGTCACCGAAGCCCTTCGGGCCTGATCATGCACACGCGTCAGATACTGATCTCACGTCATTACCTTAGGCGCAAGGTATCGCTTATAAAGAGCGTCGCGAGCAACGAGGTCCTCTGGCGTCTTCTCCGTGGGTCCGGAGGTCCAGATGGTCAAGCTGCGACCCGTGATCTCTATAAGACGCTCTTTACACTAAGTGGAGTGACTCGGTATTCACTGTCAGCTTTTGCTTTCGCTAGCTTTGCAGCTCGACGACGAGCTTGTTCCTCTATGAGGATTGCCCGCTCTTGCTCTTCATCGAGCGGATTCAAGATGATATTGGACTCAGGGTCCGGCGTCCGGTGTATTGTAGCTAAAACGCCCGCGGCACAAGTGTACTTAACGGGGTTATGTAATATAGGGCAACTTTAGCCCGTTACACCCCCCCCCTTTAAGAACGAATTTTCATCTAGCAAATTCGTCAAAGATGAGTGAGGAACAGCGAGCTGCTTCACGCGCCGTGCTTTTGTTCTCTCAGTCACTCTAGCGACCTGTGTGCACATACACGGCGCCAAACATGCCACCTAAAAAGGAGCAAAGCTGGTGGGTCGTCTGCAAAGAAGCCCACTCAACCACGCACGAAGCGCACGCGCCGCGTTAACACGTCGTTTGTGCTTAGTGCCACAGTGGAAACGCCGACAGCTACTGATGCTGCTATCGCGCTGTTAAGTGGGCTGAATTATCCATCTCACTTTCACAGTGAGGATGTAGATTTGTCGCTCATCGTCGATTACATGAGTCGACACTGCTGTCATCACCTCATTGTAGTGATGAGTACAGCGAGCTAGTGAGGAAGGATGATGGATGATGGCGCTTGTCTTAATCGTGGTGAGGGGGGTCATTCGGATAAAAGTTTTACACCTTCCCCGTCTCCCTCACCCGATCGACGCTCGACTCACAGTCGACGTCACCATCGGTCTCCTTAGACGGATGTGGTATGTGGTCTCTTCTAGATCAACATACCATTTCAGACGACCCACGAATAATACGGAGTGCATCTTCATATACGGGGGAAGGGTGAGCCTATAATTTAGGTCTCCAGCCTCTTCTACCACCGTAAAAGGGCCCTATAAAACGCGGCAATAATTTCGTAGTACCTCCATAGTTCAGAAATTGCATTTATATATAGGGTAGCAGTACTTAATAGTACTTCCCCCCCCCACTCTAAAGCGTTCATTATTTTTGCGACCATTTCGGTCCGCATATTTTTTTTGCTTGTCCTGTGCGCTTGCCATTGCGTCTCGGAGTTTACGTTGATGGCTAATCGCTCATCCACAAAGCGTTGAGCCTCGCTCACGCTTTTAGCATCCAACTCGCCTATGACACCGCCGAGAGGTCGGTCATATGACGTAGTTGTAAATAACGATGCATCGTTATTGTTTGGGATCACAGGCATTCCTTGCCGTGACTCCATACTGACCACTGCCGACCCGGCAGGGTTTTTAGGGCAAGTTTCTGTCTTTGAGATGATACCCTCAAGGGTCATCTACATAATGACGATATTCTGTTACTCTTTCTAATGAGCGTAGTGAGAGAGGCCCTTCCCCACTAAGACTCGGGCTGCGCACAAACGAGACCGGCGTCCGAGGATGGCGCGTCCGTTTAAATAAAACGGTGTCTTACTCGTACTGGCGTGGACACTATTATTTATATCGAGCTCCACGAAGGGCAATGTTTGCTCCGTTTTTCTGGGAGTCGCTACCGTGCGCAATACATCTGCCACGACCCGATGGGCACGTTCTGTCCCGTGTAGTTGATATACGTGATCCAGGAACAAGAGAGCTGCTTGCTTGCCTGTGATCGATGTTTCACATGGTGCTAATTGCACCATTTTATTGAGTCTTTCTACAGAGATGACGAGACCCGTACAAACCTTGTGGGCGGGCGGCATGCTCAAACATGAAGTCCGGACTTACTGACTTCCAGCAATCCGTTGGAATCGGTAGCGGTTTCAGTGGCGCACTGCTGGATGGTGCAGGCTTGACGCGCCGACACTGTTCGCAAGAGTGAATATAATTGGTCCCCCATCGATATAGGTGTGGCCACCATAATTCCTCTGACACTTTAAAATTTCTTTTACGGCCCAGATGACCACTCGATGGCGCATCATGGAGCTCGTAAAAGGATCATCAGCTTGAGATATGTGTCATGAGGCAGATCGACTCTCAAGGGATCACAAGGTGATAGCTGGTGCCATAACAGGCCATCGCTGAAGCTAAAGCGATCATGCTTAGCCTTCCGTTCGACAGATGGGTTACCTTTCGTCCACCAAAGTGATCCAACAGCAGGCGACAATGGTCGTCCTGACTGTAGCTCTCTTTTATATCAGAGGCTAATGAGCTCGTCACGTGGTATGCCTTCATGTCTGCCAACGTTGACGGCTGAAATTGTGATTTTGCACTAAACACATTTTTCTAGTGTCTCACCTCGAAGTCTGGTCTGCGCAATAAAGCGTTAGCCAAGACATCCGACTTACCCGGCTTATATTTAACTTTGAAATTTAATTCAGAGAAGAATTTAAGCCATCTTGCCATTCTAGGCGAGAGGTGCGGTGAGTTTATTGCGGTCCGCAGTGATGCGTGATCCGTATAAACCACAAATGGTTCAGGCCTCAATAGGTTCATTCGAAAATAGACAAGAGCATACTTGAATTCTAGTAGCCCCTTGCCATGCACAAGGTAATTCAGCTCCGCCGCTTTTAAAAGCCGGGACTGATAAGATATGACACGGTCAACGCCGTCGTCATCCTTTTGCATGATCGCGCTGCCGATTGCAAAATTGCTTGCATCGCAGGCGACGCTCAAGGGCTTATCCGCGCCTGACAATGCCAAGACCGGTGCCTCTACAAGAGATTTCTTCACTGATGTAAACGCATCTTCTTGTTCTTTTAAACAAACCCATTCTGCGTCCTTTTAATGAGGTCAGACAATGGTTTTGTTCGCTCTTTATAATTATTGCTATACTCATGCAAATAATTATCAAATGCTAGGAAATGGCGCAAATCCTTCATATGTCGTGGGATTGGCCATTCCTTTACCGATCCTACCTTGTCTGGGTCTGCTCGTACACCATATGTACTAACAATGCAGCCCCGCACAGGTATCTCGGAGACCCCTATGACGCACTTTTGCAAGTTGACGTACAATTGAGCGTCCTCCAAAGTCTGCAACATAGCGTCTAAATGACGCTTGTGCGACTCTGTTTCGCTCAGCCCGTCCTCGGCCCTACTATGCACGAATACATCGTCAAAGTATTGAGGCGCGTAGGCACGGTGCTGACGCATCACGTGAGCCTCGAGATCCGCAATACGTAGTTCAGCAGCGCTTGTGACTGAACGGACGAAGGAAAGGCAGCCGCGATTAGTTGGGCGAGATCGCCACTCCTATCGGGCGCCGCCTGCACTAATGGATGCGGGTGGGAATCAACGCTTCCTTGTTGGAAGGTTGCTTGCCCACCGCTCCGTGAGGCAAGGGTATTAGATCCTCGTCCACTGGCAAGTTTATTCGAAGCGTTTTGACTCTTGAGAACCGATCGATACACTACGGATTGATGTGCCCGGCTTGGTGGCTGCCTATGGAAAG
>NC_090616.1:3899345-3902953 GCF_004359215.1 Bremia lactucae
AACAGACCACGTCTGCATTGCCCAACTCCATAGGAGTGGCATCTGTCCTCTCGGCCGACGGCTTATACCAAGCTGTCGCCGAGGCACTGTTGTAGGATTGCTCCTCAACTAAGGCAATTTGGATTGCCTCTTTCATCGTCGACGGCACCTTTCTGAAAAGGGCCTGTCGCGATAGGCCATGCCGTAGTCTGTTCATAAACGTGAGCACCTTAATGTGCTCCGTAATCGGACCTACGGTAATGGATGCCGACAGCGAGCGCATCTCCTGCACATACTGTTGCAGAAATCCCTTCGCCTGTCGCGCCCCATTGAAGCGCGCCTGAAGCAACACTTCGTTGTTCGGCGGCTGGTACATGGCGCGAATCTTGTCTTAAAGATTAATCATGTAGGAAAAGCCTTTCCGTCTGCCTTAAGTGACAAGTAAGCCCATTCTGATGCTTAATCGCACAGATACGACATGGCGGACGACACCATCCGGCTATCGTCCTCGATGAGCTGTGCCACACCGCATTGCTTCACGGCTAACAGCTAGTGGACAATCGTGTGCGCTGCAATTCAATCGAAATTGTGCGGGTCCATCCGAATAGGCCTTGGCTGATGCATCCGGGCAGAGAGCGTCCCTCCGACCCTACTCACGCCTCAGCCCATCCTGAGTCCGAGTGACGGACTCCGCCGCAGCATGGGGGCTCTGTGCCTCGGATGCGACCTTTCGCTGTCCGAGCACGAACGTCTCAAACTGCTCCAACTGAGCAACATGTGCCCAGGAGGATTACTAAGAACCTAGCCAGGGCTTGTGTACCAAGTCCCTGCGACAAGAGCTCAACCAACTGCCGATGGTGATCAGAGAGATGGGGGAAATGATCCCAATCGATATTGAGGCTCATATTCACGTACACGTACAGAGATGCGGGTCGTGGGAAGGATATCAAGTGCTACCAAGTGTAGGCGGGCACGTCTATTGCGACCACGCTTTACTTAAGCATACACTCTAGCACAGAAGTAGCGGTTTAGCCGTCTTCTCTCACGTGAGGTAGTTGGTGGGCGCATAAGAAACCTCACCCAACGAACTGAGTACCTTGGTACAAGTGACGCCTCGGGAGAGGTAATCAGGCTCCACGTGCGCACTTGTCAACTAGGAAGTAATTTTCAGACTGATTTATATTTAATCGTAACAAATATAAAACTTATTTTAACCAATCATAAATGCCATCTTATAGATATGCACTTATGTATGTTGCGAGCGTAATATTTTATATACCTTGTAACGGGGCACTACTGACTTGTACTGCTTCAGTACAAGTCCACTTCGCACTGCCTCAGTGCAAGTGATGCCTCACGTCACCTCACGTACACTAGTACGTGCAGAGGAAGACTCTCTTCAAAACACTTGCTTTAAAGAGGTTTAATTAAAAACTGTATCAATATTATTAAGTTCTTCTGTTATCTCTACTTAATACTAACTTAATTATAAATTAATTTAAAACATGTACTAAAAGTCTTACCTGTCTTTCTCTTTCTGCGAGTCCAGCACTGGCTGGACCGCAGAGAAAGTAGATAAAATGGCCTAAATCTACCAATAAATAATTTTTCGAATATTACCGTGTAAAGTAATATTCTCCAAATATTATCAACCTTTTAATTAATATATTAGTTAACAGCCTTAAAAGTGTTAATTTCATGTAACAATACACCCCGTTACATCACCCCTCCCCATAAACGACAATCACTCCGACTGTCATTGGGTAGAGTGGTCACTATTAGACCACTTTATTAAAATTGATGTTGATTGGTCAGATTCATCGTCTTTAATTCTATCGCATTGTTAACAAGTCCATGCGGTATGCGAAAAGTGCGGCGCCTTCGGCTGTGGTTCATGCAGCCGCAGGCGACGCATTTTCGTCTCACGCGGCAGACGTTCCGTCTGCCGTATTGTCATCTTCTCCCGCAACTCTAAATGTTGCGGGTGCTCGTGGTGATTCACCACGTGAATACGACCCCTCTTTGGAGGTCGACTATGAATGCGAGTCGGACGAAATGGCCGACTCGGGGAGAATAAAACAGTCGCCTGATAGACGTCAGGCGGCTGACTATGAGCCTTCAAATGAGAGGGCTCATTCTGATAGATGAGTTAATAGTCTATTTGGTTCCGACGATGAGGATAATCCCTCATCGCCCGTTCCGTCTCCCGTACAGTCACCTGCACCTGTTTCTGTGCAAGGTGTTGACGATGGCGTAAGCCATCGTAATAAAAGTTCTTGTGGTACCCCTGCTTCAGTGGGTACCACTGAGAGGAGTGGAGACAATAAAATGTCTCATCTCGCCCCTGAGAAGAAGCCGTGGGTTTGGCAGAACGGCTAATTAATAGCTTGTCTGGAGAGACTACTCACAATAAACATCCCTTATTTATTGCGACAAAGCTACATGGCCTTGATCCCAGCGCGAGAACTTTCGCGCTGAGAAAGATTTTTATCTCGATGCTTTTCTTAAGCATCGATGGTATAGTGGCAACAATAAGCGAGATAAAGTCTCGCTTATGCAAGCCTGGAGCGCGTTCATTCGCAATGTCAAAGACATTTGACGCGAAGCCTGGCTTCAAAGGCTTAACGCGATTCGCGTTAAGTTTGAAAAACGAACTCCAACTGGTGCAAAGTATAAATTGCATCCTTTGTCACTTGAGGCTGGACTTCCCTGCCTCACGTGGGGTGATCCCTGTCCGTGTTGTGTTGACAACACGAAGAGAGTGAAAGTAGATGTCTTTTCCCTTTCTTCGCGGGAAGGGCTCGCATCTCTATTGAGATGAGGGATGCGATTGACGTTTTGCAATCGATTTACAGGCGCCAGGGGCGCGTGTTTTTCGATGGACCTTCTGAACCATCGGATGGGTCTCGTCATACTGACGGACGAGGCCCGCAATGTCAGCAACCAGCTGGGAACGAGGCTCCCAGCTGTCATGTGAAGGTATATAACCGCGCCAGCGAACGAGATAACTCGTTCGCTGCCCCTTCAGATCACGGTCGTTCTGGATACGTTCCACAAGGAAACATTGACCACCGTGGGAATCCATCAACGGTTGTGGTGGAGGAGAAAAAATTAGATTCGAACCGTCTATCGGATCTAGAGTCGAAGATCGACAAATCGATCGCTTTCTCCATGATATGGAGGAGGGACTTGATTACGAGCGCGGCAAGCGTCGCTCGTTGGAGCAGACGGTGCTGGCTCACCATATCGAGCGGTTGGAAGACCGTTCGAAGAGTGCGTACCCCATGTTGGAGTACGAACGGAAATATCACGCTGTTCGTGATGAGCTGTCTTCAGCTCATCGCAATTTCGGGGATCTTCGAAACCTGCATGAGAAACTCCAGATTCAACATGAGAATCTGGTTTGCGATCACAAGAATCTTTTTAAGATTCTTGAAAAGGGTGGTCAGATCCGTCCTCGGAAGAAACCGCGTACTGATGGTTAGGGCGGAGCCGACCAACGTAAAACGTAGGATGCGTTCGCATCCTACGTGGCAATTCTATTGTGTACGCATTGCCTATGCGATGCAGTACACGGAGAGGCCCAATGAACTTGGGTAGTAGTTTACTGCTACCCACATTAGTGACTA
>NC_090616.1:3908607-3915150 GCF_004359215.1 Bremia lactucae
GTTGTACTAACGACCGTACCACAAGTGAGGCCATCGCACTCACTCGTAGTACATCCACACGCTTGTGGACGCTCCAAGACGTTCATCAGATGGCCATCTGATGAACAAGTGGCAGGCATCTTTACGGATCGATGCTGCCAGCTGATCCTTGGCTCATATTTTCTGAGCCAAGGTAAACCTAGAATGACATCAAATTTGTCATCCAAATCCAGTACGATGAAATCATCGTCGTACTGTAATTCTATTAACGTGTTGTGAAATTTCACTACTCGTTATCGATAAGCCTATCGCTAGACCCACCGTCATCCTTGTTGGAGGGATGTCGCGCTCAACATAATTGAGCCTACGACTCTAGTGACTGACGACGAATAAAGTTATTCGACGCTCCGCAGACTACTAGGGCTCCAAGTGACAAGTCATTTGTCACTTTTAACTTCAAGGTGATGAGGGATTCCTCATCACCAGGTGCATAGACACATAACGATTGTGTGTCTGGAGTAACTTTAGTCAAGAGATTTGCAAATTCTCTGAGGTTGCTGGATCAGTAGGGCGTTGCGCCCCTACTGACCTCAATCGTTTTTTGGCGGTCCGCCTCGCTGTTGCGATTTCGAAACAACGTCGGACCCGCGACCGTTGCTCTTTTTTGCATGCGGTCCAATATTACGTTTAGTACCTTTCGGAGCTGGGTGTGGGGCACTACACTCATGAGCGTAGTATCCTAATTTTTGGCAGCGATGGCATCTCTGCCATCGCTTATTGCTCGAAAAGCGAGGTCTCTTGCTTTCGACGTAAGAGAGGTCCATGGGTTCTGAACCTCCTAGATCGTGTCGTCTTGGAGGACGATACGATGATGAACTAGCTTGAGTCTGTCTCAAGCTAAAGTTCTACTTTTCCGCTACGGATATTTCTTCTTAAAGCGTATCCAGTTCCAATCGGAACAGGTGGGTCTTTGCGGGACCATCCGTAAGACCTTGCATGAACACCGTAATTAAAGTGTGTTCATGGACTGGGGTTGTTTGTGATACAACTCGCCAAGAGTCGTATGTGCTGGGCATAAGTGTGAACATCGCGCTTGCCTTGCTTGAGTTTCAGAAGCTCTGAACGAGCACTGGACTCGGCCCTAGGCGGTTCAAACGCCTATTTGAGCCGGGCTTTTAAAGCCTCTAGCGACCCAAAGACATATGGGTCGCGTAATTCAAGGCCCAATGCCCAAGTTTCGGCACGACCTGCCAAATTTGATTGAGCAAATGCGACTTGCACTTGCTCGTCGATGATGTGACGTGCCCTTATGGCATCGTCCAACTCGACAAACCATCTTAAGAAGGAGTTTTTTTCGACTCCCCTATACTTAAAAATGTCAATCTTTAGAGTTTCAAGACGACGCGTATGCGTCATCCCAGGTACAGGGGTCTGTACCTGTTGTAACCTCAACAGTTCTGCCTGTTAAGAGCCTTGCTGATTCGGCAAGACTACTTTCTCCTCTATCTCGTCAAGTTCATGTTGTATGAACTTGGCGATGGTTGAATGAAGGGCATCTCTGTCCAAACCGGACAGCATGGCCAAGATGCCATCGGTCGAAATCATTCGTTCGACCGCACTCCTTTCTATGTCACTTAAGAGGAGTAGCTTTCACGCGAAACGTGATGGATATTTCCATTATCATATAACATGCCCATGTTAGATGACGGAACGGTGGTCCTTGGACGGACTACAAAGTGCTACCAGGTGAAACGGGGCACTACTGACTTGTACTGCTTCAGTACAAGTCCACTTCGCACTGCCTCAGTGCGAGTGGTGCCTCGCGTCACTTCACGTACACTAGTACGTGCATTGGAAGACTCTCTTTAAAAGACTTGCTTTAAAGAGAGTAAATTAAAAACTGTATAAATATAATTAAGTTCTTCTGTTCTCTCTACTTAATATCAACTTAATTACAAACTAATCCAAAACATGTAATAATGTCTTATCTGTATTTCTTTTTGCGCGCGCCCAGCGCTGACTGGACCGCGGAGAAAGTAGATATAATGGTCGATATCTATCAATGGATAAGCTTATAGAATATTACCATGTAAGAAAATACTCTCCAATTTTTATCTACCTTTTAGATAATATCTTAATTAACAACTTTTGAGTATTAATTTCATGCAACGATACACCCCGTTACATATCTCGTATCTTGGATAACGCTAGCTGTAATGGGGCACACATCGGCTGGAGAACCGTTGTTGTAGTACATTTACTTTATGGGTAAAATACCCTTTTATCAAATTTTCAAATAGTTAGTTACTTAAATCCCATTTAGTATGGGTAACAAATGTGGTCGCCGCCAGATATAAATCTGTCGGCCAAAATCTATTTTTAATTAGCTAGGGTAAGGTTTTAGATTTGAATAATTAAATAAAGTTCAGCTCTCCTTTTGATCCTAAAGCGGTAAGTGCCTTCCTAAGGCTTGCGCATTGATCTGTAAGAGATAGAAGCCAATCTAAGGTATATCCTCTTGGGCACTAGTTGCCACTTGTTCTACGAATCCCTGAATCCCTGGAACTAGGGTTTTTTTGAGCTTTATTAGCTTGTACGATTCCCTGAGTTGTTAAACCCATTAATTCAATAGAACTTAGCGACTCTCTGAATCTAAAAGTCTTCCTTCTGACTTTAGGCGCGAGGTAGCTTTGCTACGCCTGGTAGCACTCGTAGTCAATCTACGCCTGAGCCTTTACACGACTAATTTCTCGCGAAAATGGAAGAGGTTCCCGAATTGTCAGAAGCGCATTGCGTCGCTTATGACAAGCTCAAAACCTTTTTCGGGCTTGAGCACGTGGAATTTATTATTTCCCAGGGACCAGAGGTCCTGCATGCAAGGCTTGAAGCCTTCATGTGGTACGAAGCCTCCCTGATCGGTCAGGTACATGACCATTTAGCGGCATTTATGCCAATTCGGTACATCTCGGTACCTGACACGGAGCCGAAGGCTCGCCCTCTAACTGTAAATGTGAAAACATTGGAGGGGATAGAGGGAGAAAATCTCCCTTTGGATTAAGCAGATGAAAAATGTGCATTGATTCCGCCTTGTTCTTAACAAAACGGCAAAAGGTGGCTATAGCCATTGCCAAACTTGGAGATAGAGCCATGGAGTGGGCACTGTCGTGCAGCACGTCCATAAACGACGCTTTTTCCTCATGGGATTCGCTGAAACAGCAAATGGCCAGCATGTTTGCACCGCCTGATCAGGCTTTTCGGATGCGAGCACGGCTCCGAGCGACTCGACTGGGTAAAGAACCCTAGGATACTTTTTCCAGGAGTTGAGAGCTCTCATTGCATCTATGCATCAAGACCCGGTGCAAGAAGCAATTGTAGTGACCATCTTTATGGGGAGTCGGCCGAGGAGGCACCATATTTAGTGTCAATAGTGACACTAATGGCGGTTCGCCAGGCCATTTCGGGTCAAACTCTCCTAATGCACGTGAAGCGACACGTGACGTTCGCTGGATAAGGAAGTTGAGATACCTTACTCCTTGTCGGATGTCAAATTAGACACCATGTCTTGTATAAAACCAATACAGGGTGGAAAACCCGGGGACGTCAACGTCCCGGCCTCTAAGAGGCGTAGTGTCTCCACTCCAAGACAGGGTGGACACGAAGCGTGTATATCCTCACAAAGTGATATGAGTGAGCAAGTACATACGCTTGTAAATGGCGTAACCGGTAACATTAAGGGGGATTTAGCCTTGTGGCAATCCCTTCGTTACATGCTCTTTTAGAGCTAGACGAAATGTCTATTGATGAGTGCGGTCAAACCTTAAACGCTGGTGCCTTATATGAAATGGTGGTCATTCGACCTATGGTTGAGTTAAACTCATCGTCACTTCTCGACGAAGCTGTCCTGGATGACACAAAAGTTGCACTTAGTGCGCGAAATGGGTCATCGATCCTTAAAGATCCTACGGATCCATTTTGAACCTTGATTAACGAATTCCAAGATGTGGTATGTAATAACCCACCATCTGTTTTACCTCCGGATAGAGGTGTTCGTCATGAAATTGACTTAGTTCCAGGAACCAAATACTGTGTCAAAAAAAAAAAATACAATGGCCTTTATCAAGGGAGCAGTGTGATGTCATTGACGATTTCTTTCGCGCTAAGCACGAGGCTGGAATGGTACGAGAGAGCAAATCTCCTCATTCGACACCGACATTTGTGTCAAAAAGCCAATGGTAAATGGCGCATTGTACATGCTCACAATAAACTTAATGCTGCCTCTATACCAGCACAAACCCCCATTCCTAGAAAGCATGTTCTTCAGAACAATATGGTGGGATGTACGATGTACAGTGCATTGGACTTAGTCGATGTTACTACCAATTGCTCATGCTAGGTAGTAATATCCCGCTAACAGCGGTTAGCACCCCAAGCGGCATGTTACGGGAGTGGCTGGTTATGCCACAAAGCTTTCCAACGCCCCGCAACATTTAATCTCCTAGTGACGCAACTGTTTTGCCCTCATCGAGGCTATGCACAGACTTATTCGATGACATTTTTGTCTATAGTCGTGCGGAGCAGGGTCGGTCGGATATGGAAAACCATTTAGACCATTTGCGAGCAGTGCTCGAGTGCATGCGCACAAACAAATTATATGCCAATGCATCTAAATGCATTTGGCGCAGACGAAATTCCTTTTTTAGGATCCTTCATTTGAAAGCGAGGCCTTAGAGCGGATTTCGCTAAGAGGTAAAAAGCCATAGTAGATTGGCCGGTTCCTTAAAACCAAAAGGATTTTGGGAACCGGCCAGTCTACTATGGCTTTTTACCTTTTAGCGAAATCCGCTCGTAAGTGGTTGGGTCTCGCCAATTATTTACACAAATATAGCGAAAATTAAGCTGATATGGCTAGGCCATTTTCAAATCTCCTAAAAAGGATACAGAATGGTGCTGGACTAGCACCGAAAATAATGCTTTTCGAGCAGTTAAGAATAGTCTTATCCATGCCCCGATTCTGACCACACTGAAAGGCCAATTTGGGTTTGGCAGAGACAAACCCAAATTGGTTTTTCAGTGTCTTCTGTAGCGCATCAGATTTTGCCATTGGCTCTGATACAAACATATGTTGAGGGGCATGAACGTGTTACTGTGTTCGAGTCTAGACAGCTTAAAGCTGCGGAAAAGAACTACCCAGTTCATGACAAAGAGTTACTTGCTATGAAGTATGCTCTCGTCAAATTCAGAGTTCATCTGCTCGGCTCTAAGCCGTTTGTGATTTATACAGATCACGCGTCATTACGCACGGCGACTTAGTCGCCCCATCTCTCACAGGGAATGGCCCGATGGCTATCATTTTTGCGGAATACAACTTCGAGGTGAAGTATAAACCCGGCAAGCAAAATGCTTTGGTCGATGCGTTATCGCGCAGGCCGGATTATGAGCTTTCTCCTTTAACGACTATCTCGTCACCTATTCCTGAATTAATCCGTTCGGCTTACGCCAAGGATGAACAGTTTGTAGCTCTGCTACGAGCCTCAAAGAACTCGGATTCGGGTATAAAATTACCGGCACGTTTGCGTGCAAGGTTACATCGATTTTCTATCGATAACAACCTGTTGTTTTATTGCACAGACATCGCGGACCCTCCGCGTGTCGTTGTTCCTCATGATGAGGATTTGAAGTACCGGATCCTCTATGGGCACACGACACTGTCCTTGGTGGTCATCTCGGTAGAGAAAAGACCTACGGCTCTATCAGCCAGAGTTATTGGTGGCCCAAACTTTAGTAATCGGTCAGCACATATGTTCGCACATGCGAAACGTGCCAACGGGTTAAACCCTCGGCACATACTGCTGCGCCACTGGCGAGTCTTCCCGTTCCCATAGGATGCTGGGAGTCTATTAGTATGGATTTTGTTTTTGGGCTACCGAAAGATTCAGCCGGTGACTCCGGTATAGTGGTCTTTGTTGACCGTTTGAGCAAAATGGCTTACTAAGCGGCCGTGCCGGATTCCATTGATGGAGAGGGTACAGCTAAGCTGTTTATAGATCGCGTGTTTTGACAACACGGTTTGCCAGTGGAAATTGTCTCTGATCGGGATCTCCGCTTCACGGGTAAATTCTGATAATTAATTTTCCAAGTGCTTGGCACCAGATTGAATATGTCCACTGCGGACCATCCGCAGACCGACGGTCAAACTGAACGTGTCAATCGCGTCATTGAAGACGTTTTACGCAGCGTGTGTGCTCAGACACCAAAGCGCTGGAGCTCAATGCTCCTAATAGTGGAGTTTGCCTTAAATAACGCTGTTCATGCCTCTACAGCCTATACTCCGTTCTATGTAACGATACCATTGCGTGGTTTAAGGCTTGGTGGGGAAGAATTGGCCGACAGGCTTGCTGATATTAGCCCTGTTACTGTTCGGAAACAAGTAAGCGAATTTCCCGCGACGCGATTTAGTGTCTTAAGACATGTAAGGGACACGGTGGCTGATAGCCAGGACAAACAAAATGAACAAGCAGATGCCAAAGGCAGAAGCTGTATTAATTCTTATATGGTCGGAGACCG
>NC_090616.1:3915250-3928536 GCF_004359215.1 Bremia lactucae
AGCCAACCTAGAACACTGGGTGTATACGCAGTTTGCTAGGAAGGTTTAGCGTGAAAGCTAGGCCCTTCTTGGCCACGATCGTAAATGGTCCAATAAAGCGCGGGCGCAATTTGGTCTTGAAGACCGCGGAAACCAAATTAGTAGGTAGATTTTTTGCGTTTACTAAAATTCGGTCTCCGACCACATAAGAATTAATATAGCTTCTGCCTTTGGCATCTGCTTGCTCTTTTCGTTTGTCTTGGCCTCTGATCGAGACCTCGTTTCACGGGTAAATTCTGTAAAATCGATTTTCCGAGTGCTTGGCACCAGATTGGACATGTCCAGCGCGGACCACCCGCAGACAGATGGTAAAACTGAATGCGACAATCGAGTTATTGAAGAAGTTTTAAGAAGTGTGTGCGCTCAGACACCAAAGCGCTGAAGTTCCATGCCCCCAGTGAGGGAATTTGCATTCAATAACGATGTCAATGTCTCTACAGTAATTGAAACTGGCAAGCCGTGTTGTCGAAACACGCGATCGACGAACAGCCGCTAAGTGAGCCATTTTGCTCAATCGGTGAGAAAGACCACTATGCCGGTGTTACCGGCCGAATCTTTCGGTAGGCCGAAAACAAATCCATACTAATGGACTCCTAACACCCTATGGGTACGGGCAGACTTGCCAGTGATGCAGCAGCATGAGCCGAGGATTTAACCCGTTGGCAAGTTTCGCATTTGCGAATGTATGTGCTGACTCATTTATATAATTTTGGGCCACCAATAAATCTGACTTACAGAGCCGTAGTTCTTTTCTCTACCGAGATAACCATCAAGGACAGTATCGTGTGCCTAATAACGGATTCTGTACTTCAAATTCTCATCATGAGGAACAACGACGCGCGGATGATCCGCAGCGTCGTGCAATAAAGCAACAGGTCGTTATCGATATAAAATTGATGTAATTTTGCACGCAAATATGCCGACAATTTAAATCCCGATTCAGTGCTCTTTAGAACTCTTAGCAGAGCAACACACTGTTCATCTTTGGCGTAAGCCGAACGGATTAATTCAGTAATAGGCGACATCTTAGTCGTTACATGAGAGAGCTCATAATCCGGCCGGCGTGATAACGCATCGGCCAAAGCATTCTGCTTGCTATGCTTATACTTCGCCTCGAATTTAATTTATTCGGCAAAAAGGAAAGCCATTAGGCCATTTTTTGGAGAGATGGGTTTACTTAGTCGCAGTGCGTAATGATGCATGATCTGTATATATCACAAACGGCTTAGCGTTGAGCAGATGAACTCTGAATTTGACGAGAGCATACTTCATTACAAGTAACTATTTGTCATGAACTGGGTAGTTCTTTTCCGCAGCTTTAAGCTGTCTAGATTCGAACTCAATAACACGTTCACGCCGATCAGCATCTGTTTGTAACAGGGCACTGCCATTGGCAAAATCCGATGCGTCACAGACGACACTGAAAGGCCAATTTAGATTCGGCAGTGCCGAAATCGGGGATGGATAAGACTATCCTTAAGTGCTTGAAAAGAATAAGATTCTGTGCTAGTCTAGCACCATTCTGCATCCTTGTTAAGGAGACTAGATAATGGCCTAGCCATATCAGCGTAATTTTCGCTAGATTTGTGTAAATAATTGGCGAGACCCAACCACTAACGCAAATCCTTTTGTTTTTTTGGAACTGGCCAATCTACTATGGATCTTACCTTAGCGGGATCCACTTAAGGCCTCGCTTCCAAATGAAGCACCCTAAAAAGGGAATTTCCTCTGCGTCAAAAATGCATTTAGATGCATTGGCATGGTAAGAACTCTCATTGCATCTATGTATCAAGAACCGGTGCAAGAAGCAATTGTCGTAACCATCTTTATGGGGGGTCTCAATGAGGGCGTTGCCCGGACAGAATTATTCCGATCTCATCCTTCTACTTTCGAAGAGGCAGTTGCCATAGCGCTACGCGCTGAGTTCGGCTTTAAGTCTGCTCGTGCTAGCACGCCTGCTTACCGAGCAAGCTTTGTGAGCACATGGGTACCGTCTAATAGACCGTAACCCGCGGATCTAAGCCTCATTGAGGTAGGAGAAGAGGCTTCAAGCTGTGGAACAGCATAAGAACATCCGTAGATATTATATGTGCGGAAGCACGAAACATTTACGCCCTGTCTGCCCTCTTCGAAATTCGCATAAAGCTCGAAAGAGCTCCAACTCCGACCTATACCAGAGATCTGGTACGGTGCGGGAAAACGTCGATACCCAGTAGGTGCGGGGCGCCCTACTGGGGAAGACCTAGGCTCTGTTGAACCTCTAAGAGGTGAGAGTAAACCGGACCTAGCCCCAATTAGCTCGGGGCGTAATAGCACGGGGCGTGAGCACAAGCCTGGCTTGTTAGTCGCTCAAGCGACTGTGAAGGGCTTTGATAAGCCACGGTCCATTTCAATTGATTCAGGAGCGTCTTGCAATTATGCTCGACGTTTTTCCCTTGAAAGAAGTCAACAATACGTTGAGGCGCTTAAAGCGCATGAAAGTGATACAATCACTGTTCGCTTAGCGACTGGGACTCGTGTCACTGTTCCTTAATTCCATTGAACTTAGGCATAAAGTTTCTGGCTTTTGACAGTATGGAACGCTGTCTCGTCCTGATTTTGGATTCGGGATATGATTTAATGCGCACTTGATCGTTTCGATATGCTCTGCGGCTTTTCTGAAAATCAGCAAGTTGTCTACATATCTGACAACGATGCTGTATTCCACCGTTGACATCGGACACACACGCATGGATCTACCGCAAAGCGTTCAAAGCCTTGGTCCTCCAAGTGCTGCACTCATCCTTGGAACGGCCTAACTTCAACGCCATGAGCCATGGATCGATTGAAAGTTTAGGACCTTAGGCGCCACGCGCAATGTTACTAGCAAGTTTTGCTGAGTAGGTGCCGTCGACGATGAAAGAGGCAACCCAAATTGCCTTAGTTGAGAAACAATCCTTCAACAGACAGCGGGGATGTCGTTCCACCATTCATGCAGGTCGGAACTTACCCGACAAGGAATTTCGCTACCTTAGAACCGTCAGAGTTACGGGGTAAAGAACCAATATAGGCTGGAAAATTCGGGGACGTGAATGTTCCCGGCCATGAAGAGGCGTATTGTCTCCACTTCAAGACAGAAGGGACACGAAGCGTTTATACCCTCACGAAGTAACACGAATGAGCATGCAAATGGTGTAACCGGTAACATTGAGGGGGGTTTAAGCCTTGCGGCAATCCCTTCGTTACATGCTCCTTTAGAGCTAGACGAAATTTCTATTGACGAGTGCGGCCGAGCCTTAAAAGCTGGTGACTTATCTGAGATGGTGGTCATTCGACGCACAATTAAGTTAAATGCATCATCACTTCTAGACGAAGATGTCCTGGATGACACAAAAGCTGCACTTACTGCGCGGAATGGGGTCATCAATCCTGAAAGATCCGACGGATCCATTTTAAACCTTGATTAAGGAATTACAAGATGTGGTATGTAATAACCCACCATTTGTTTTACCTCCGGATAGAGGTGTTCGTCATGAAATTGACTTGGTTCTGGAAACTAAATACTGTGTCACACGACAATTGCCTTTACCAAGGGAGCAGTGTGACAGAATTGACGATTTCTTCCGTGCTGAGCACGAGGCTGGAATGGTCGGAGAGCAAATCTACTCATTCGACACCGACATTTTGTGTCAAAAGATAAATGGTAAATGGCGCATTGTACATGCTTATAATAAGTTTAATGCTGCCACTATACCAGCACAAAACCCTATTCCTTGAAAGGATGTTCTTCACTACAATATGGTGGGATGTACAATGTACAGTGCTCTTGACTTACTCGATGGTTATTATCAACTACTCATGCGAGCTAGCGATGTTTCGCTTACAGCGGTTAGCACCTCGAGCGGTATGCTATGGGAGTGGTTGGTTATTCCACAAGGGCTTTCCAACGCCCCGACAACATTTAATCGTCTAGTAACGCAACTGTTCCGCCCTCACCGAGGTTATGCACAGACCAAATTTATGACATTTTTGTCCATAGTCGTGCGGAGCAAGGCCGGTCGGATATGGAAAACTATTTCGACCATTTGCGAGCAGTGCTCGAGTGTATGCGCTCAAATGAATTGTCAACATTAATAAAGATTATCATTTTGTACTTCTTTATTTATTTCCTCATAGAAAATAATTATTATTATTCCTTATAGGAAATAATACTTATGTAATGGGACATCCCGCTACAATGACATTGCAGGTGACGAGAACAAGTCGCCAGTGAATGGTGCCCGTTACAATTACCAGATTTTCGAAAATCTTAACCATCCGCATCAATCGCGTGCTATGTCGATTGCTGAAACTTAAGAAGGTATTTTTTATATTCAATAACATTGATGCTTGCGAGATGGTTGCTGATGATGCACTCAGCTAATGTTAAAGACCCTTTATGTTACATACGAGTGATGTAACGTGGCACCTTTCACTAGAACTGGTAAGTACTAGTTATCTTTACACTGATTACAGTGTAGGTAGGGTGCCTCGAAACTTCACGAACACAGGGTTACAGAGGAAGGTTTCTAGGTAGCTAAGGGTCTTTAGCTACCAAAGATAATTCAAAGGATTAGAATTAGGGAAAAGTAAAACTGTATTAATATAATTAGTTTCCTACGTAACGATCTTCTATCTACTATTGAACTTTTTATAATAATATCTAACTAAGTATGGCGCCTCCTTGCGCATCGCACAATCGTGTCTTGAAAATTTTGGCGGGGTTGATTTAGACTTAAATCAACCAATCAATAGAGCTAATGTCTTATTGCATCAATAACATCAATTTTTGTATTATTTGACCTACTTAAGTCAAAATTAATAAAGATTATAATCTTATACTTGTTTGCTCATTTCCTATTATAGGAAATAATACTTATGTAACGGGACACCCCGTTACATCCCCCCCCCCCAACCAACAGTCACTATAGTAATTTATGTAGGGCGACAGGAAATATTGTTAAGTCTTTTCATGTATTAAGCATTATTGATTTTAATCAAAATACCAATTATATTTGCATTCTTGATTTTGACTATAAACAAGATGGCGACAAACAAGTCTGTGCACATGAGCCGCAAGGCCGCTAAACTGGCAGCTGCACGTATCAGTGTAGCTGTCAGTTAGGAAAATGTTTCAGTGGGCGCTAATGCGTATACTGCGGGGAATGTGTCACCTCCTTCTCCCATTGAAGGTGACTGGGGTATGTTATGTCATGTGTTGTTGACATTGCGGGGGGAAGAGGTGCAAGTCACCTGCTACATTAATTGTAGGTGACTAGGCCAAGTCACCGGCATCGCCCGCCTCAGTATCTACTGTAAAGGCCGCCGGATTACCCGGGGCCGAGTCCGTTAGACCTTTGGGTTCTAACGTTACTGATGACGAGGTTGTTGGAATCGTCGAACCCCTTTGGTGGATGGGTCTCGTCGTACGGCAAGACGAGACCCGGAACGTCCAACATTAGCTATGAACGAGGCTCCCAACTATCATGCGAGGGTGGATACCCTCGCCAACGAACGAGATAACTCGTTCGTACCCCCATTGTCTCACGGCGGTTCAAGAAAATTTCAACAAGAAAGCGCTTCTCACCACCTGGTTCATCAGTGGATGTGGGGGGGGGGTTGGGTTCGCCACGTTTGACGAGCACAATTTAACATCGTGATTTAGATCACACCCTTTATTATATAAGGGAAAATCTTGATCACGAGCGATCCCATCACCGCGGGTCAGCGGTGACTGTTGATAATGTTTCTCGTTACTGGTTGATAAATTGTGCGCAGGTCGCGACTGATTAACAAACGAAAGGACACATCAGTCCCTACTAAAAGGAGCTGTTGATAGCTCATTACAAGATCTTTTACCTGGAGGAAAGCGTGGATCGTCTGGTCAAGAGAATCATATCCTGTTCCAAGACAATAAGTCTTTGCTCGGAATCATCCGGCTTTGGCTGATGCCCTTGACCGTTTCGGTGTAATTCAGAATCGGAAGAAGCCCGTACTGATGGTACGGGTGAAGACGCCCACCATAAATGTAGGATGAGTGCGCATACTACGAGGCAGCTCGATCGTGTACGCATTGCCTTGGCGATGTATTACACGGAACGGGGGCAGTAATTTATTACTGCCTACTTTTGTCACTACGTGCTTTGATAGGTTTACCGTCGACAGTAGGACTAGGTTATTAATTTCAAATGAAAGTCTTTTGCTCTTACATTTTTGTCAGAGTTCCATATCCGTCGGGCCACCGCATCAGCGATGGAATCCTGTATGAAACGAGCTTCTTCTATTCTAGTCAACAGGAGATCACCTGCTGACTCAATTTTCTCTTTGTTTTCAGTGTGACCGGCTCGCACTGCTGAGACATTTATCTCTTCATTTTTGAGAGTGTTATCGTTCTCATTAATATTATTGTTTTCGATGGTGAGTCTTTCAGCGTCGTTCTCGAAGTCAATAACATTATTATTGTTCTTACTGAGTATGTCCACCTCAATAGTAGTTGACTCAACACTGTCATCCCTCGCATTAACCTTAGGGCTAATGCGTGATGGGCAAGAGCTAGAAGGTTTTTTGCTCGAGCGAGTCACACCTTAAATAGGAGTTATGCTCAACCAGGGTAGGTATATGTGCGTAGCGTAATCCTTGATGAAAACAGTGTATGCTTTGTAGAAGCATGCACTGAATTGTTGATGGCAAATTCTACTATCGGCAAGAACTCGCTCCAAATCTTAAAGGAGTGGACGTATCTGCGAAGTATCTCTTCGAGAATACGATTTGCACGCTCCATCTGACCATCTGTTCCAGGATGATCCGAAGTTGACATTTTTAACTATTTCCAAGCGATTTGAACACTGTTTGCTAAATTCCGCCGTGAATCTAGGGTCTCGATCTGAGACCAGTTCACGGGAGTCGAAATATCGTGTCAAAGCCTTTGGCTGTGATCGACTATGGGACGGCAGCAAGATATATTCTCTTAATAAAACGGTAATCAAAAACAAAATACCATTGTTCTTGTGGGTGTCTTCGAAGAACCCGAAGACGAAGTCCATAGATACGGACTGCCAACAATCTGCCGGAATAGGCAAAGGTTGTAATGAAGCATGGGATGAAGCAGATGCCTTCCCGTTGACAAACTTTGCAAGCACGTATGTATTTGCGGACGAACTCATACTGGCGTGGACAGTAGAAATCGCGACTTATCGTGAGATAAGTCTTCTCACATCCATGATGACCACTTATTGGTGCATTGTGGTACTCATACATGATGCGTGTACGCAAATCATTATCGGTAGGGATGGCGACACGAGGTGTGTCGCCACAGTAGCTCTATAATACAATAAACCATTGCGTGTTGTATATCGGTTCTTTGAGGATCGATACAATTTCAACAATCCTTTTAAGGATTATTGGGATGTATGTCTAAGGTAATCCATCAACCCTTTAAGAGCTTTATCGTCTAGATAAACTATTCTATGTCGTCGAGTAATGTTGACGACGGAACACAAATTGTTGCAACAGTGGCCTTATGCTCACTGTGTTGATATGCACAGCCGCTTCAAATACAGGCCTGCGCGGAAGGGCATCAGCGGCGTAATATTTTAGGGAAAATATGAATTATAGTGCGACGACGTTAAGTCGTCCTGGTTTATACTCTACGGAAAAGTTATACTCCGCGAAGAAAGACAACTATCACGCCATTCTTTGCGATAATTATGGACTGTTTACGGCCGTGCGTAAAGACGCATGTCCGGAAATACAATGAACGGTCTATATCCCACGAGATAGACCCTGAATTTAGCCAGTGCGTATTTCATGGCAAGAACTTCCTAGTCATGCCCTAGATAGTCGCGTTGAGCTGGTTGGAGTCGACACAATTGGTACTAGACGACGTTTTACATTCAATCCTGGGATTGTGAAGACAAACCCTTACTACAAAGATTTAATTGTATTCAAGAATGTCTCCCGAATCAGTACCGTGCGAGTTGCCTAAGGATAAAGGCACTCAACACGAAATCGATCTAATCCCAGGATCTAAATTCTGTGTCATAAGCAATGGCCATTGCCTCGTGAACAAGTAATAGCGATCGACATATTATTTGCCGAACGCTTAGCAGCGGGCCATGTGAGGAAATCAACTTCTCCACATAGCTCTCCGACCTTCTGTGTGCGTAAAGCAACACATGCATTCAATAAATTAAACGCTGCATCCGTACCAGCTCAAAAGCCGATACCACGAATCGACGTAATCATTGACGGTTTGTCAAAGAGTAGTATCTACCGTCAATGGATCTCATAGATAGATTCTATCAGATACTAATGCGTAAACAAGATGTTCCGTTCACAGCAGTAAGCAAGCGGTATGCTATGATAGTAGCTAGTCATGTCACAGGGGCATTACTATGTCCCTGTGACATTTAACAGATGTGTAACCATTCTGATGAGATCAGTGTGGTATTTCGCACCGAGCTATTTTGATGACGGCTTCGTTCATAGCATAGCCATAGCAGAAAGTCGGATGTTGAAGTACATCGTACTCACGTCCGAAAGGATCTTACAAATATGCGTAAGCAAATCTCAAGATGTGTGTATTCCCTGCAAGCGAATTAGCACTACTTGGGTACATCGTCGGAAAGCACGGCATGCGCCCTGATCCCGAAAAGATCAAGGCAATTACAGACTGGCCAGTTCTAGTCGATATCAGGGGACTTCGAAAGTTCCTTAGGCTAAGCTGCGTGCTTGCACATGCACTCACGCAATTATGCCAAGATGTCAGTTTATATATCTCGTCTCTTAAAAAATACGAGAAATGGTTAAGGAACGCTGATTGTCAGCGTTCCTTTGAAGGTGTCAAGCAATCGCCCATCTTGGCGATTGCAGATCAAGACAGACCACTCAATGTGGTCTGTGAAACCAGCGATTTCACAATCGGCTGTGTGTTAATGCAATACGATACAGACGGCGCGGAGCGCGTTCCATCCGAGTCTGCTCATCGAGGACACTTTCGTCCATCGATGAGCCATGAGTATCGTTCTCTATCAGGAAGTGCTGTTGCCGACGGGATATTGACCACATACTTGTCATCTGTGACAAGTACGCAGATCTGCGTAGTGACAAAGTAGCGTTGGCAATTGAGTTATCTCCGAGGCTAACTGCGAAGGCGCTACTAGATCAAGTGTATAAGCGCCTACACTTAATCCATTGTTTACTAAGACATTGAATGTCTGAGTGTCATCTTTGAAACTTATTCTAAAGGTACCTGGGAACCTTTGAGCACAGGTTTCTGGGGACTTATTCCCACAGAAATTATTGAGGGATTATCCTTTTTAACTGCCTCTAGCTGTGGTTGCGCTTCCAAGCGAGATCCTCAACGATAGACTCTCCAAACGATCTAGTACTTTCGCACTGCCTCTTATAGACGGGCGTTTCAAACTTTCTTGGATGTTGCTTTTTAAGCAAGCATCCTCGTTTCGTACCACTCTACTTATTCGATTGGTCTAACTTCGACGCTGCCTGTGCTTGTGCACAGCTATCGGTAATTATGTCCTCGTCACAATGGTGGACCTTTGACGCTGCCTGGGCTTGAGTATGTAGCCGCGGGTGACGCACTAATGTCTCTTACGGCAGACGAAACGTCTTCTTTTCGAGCAACACTATATGTTGCGGGTGCACGTGGTGGTTCACCACGTGAATTCGACCCCTTTTTGGAGGTCGAATACGAATGCGAGTCGGACGAAATGGCCGACTCGGGAAGATTAGCACAGTCGCCTTATAGACGTTAGGCGGTTAGGCGGCTGACTATGAGCCTTCGAAAGAGAGGGCTCATTCTGATAGACGAGTTAATAGTCTGTTTGGTTTCGACGATGAGGATGATTTCTCATCGCCCGTTCCATCTCCCGTACGATCACCTGCACTTGTTTATGTGCAAGGTGGTGGCTATGGCGTAAGCCATCGTAATAAAAGCTCGTGTGGTACCCTTGCTTCAGTGAATACCACTCAGGGGAGTGAAGACAATAAAATGTCTCATCCGCCCCTGAAAAGAAGCCGTGACTTTTGCCCGAACGGCTAGTCAATAGCTTGTCTGGAGAGACTACTCCTCAAAATAAATATCCCTTATTTATTGCGACAAAGCTACATGACCTTGATCCCAGCGCGAAGAACTTTCGCGCTTAGGAAGTTTTTATCTCGATGCTTTTTTCAAGCGTCGATGGTATAGTGGCAACAATAAGCGAGATATAGTCTCGCTTATGCAAGCCTGGAGGGCGTTCATTCGCAATGTCATGTACATTGGACGCGAAACCTGGCTAAGAAGACTTAACGCGATTCGCGTTAAGTGTGAGAATTGGACTCCAACTGGTGCAAAGTATAAATTGCATCGGTTGTCGCGTGTGGCTGGGCTTCCAATCCTCACGTGGGGTGATCCCTGTCCGTGTTGTGTTGACAACGCGAAGAGGGTGAAAGGGGATGTCTTTTCCCTTTCTTCGCCCTGGGGAAGGGCTCGCATCTCTATTGAGATGCGTGATGCGATTGACGTTTTGCGATCGATTTACAGGCGCCAGGGGCGCGTGTTTTCCGATGGGCCTTCTGAACCATCGGGTGGGTCTCGTCATACTGACGGACGAGGCCCTCAATGTCAGCAAACAGCTGGGAACGAGGCTCCCAGCTGTCATGTGAAGGTGTATAACCGCGCCAGCGAACGAGATAACTCGTTCGCTGCGCCTTCATATCACGGTCGTTCTGGATACGTTCAACAAGGAAACGAAACGTTGACCACCGTGGGAGTCCATCAATGGTTGTGGTGGAGAAGGAAAAATTAGATCCGAACCGTGTATCGGATCTAGAGTCGAAGATCGACAAAATCGATCGCTTTCTCCATGATTTGGAGGAGGGACTTGACCACGAGCGGACGGTGCTGGCTCACCATATCTAGCGGTTGGAAGACCGTTCGAAGAGTGCGTACTCCATGTTGGAGTACGAACGGAAATATCACGCTCTTCGTGATGAGCTGTCGTCAGCTCATCGCAGTTTCGGGAACACGGAACCGGCATTAGAAACTCCAGATTCAACATGAGAATCTGGTTCGCGATCACAAGAATCTCTTAGGGATTCTTGAAAAGGGTGGTCAGATCCGTCCTCGGAAGAAACCGCGTACTGATGATACGGGCGGAGCCGATTAGCGTAAAACGTAGGATAAGTTCGTGTCCAACGTGTCAATTCTATTGTGTACGCATTGCCTCTGCGATGCAGGACTTGGAAAGGCCCAATGGACTTGGTTGTTTTAGTTTACTACTACCCACATAAGTGACTACACGCTTAGGTAAGTTCACCGTAGAGAGTAGTACTAGGTCATTAAGTTTAAATGAATGAACATTTGCTCTTCCATGCTTGTCTGCATTCCATTTATGACGGTCCACTGCGTTAGCAATGGAATCCTGAACGAAACCGATTTTTGATTCTCGGGTTAGCAGAAATTTTTCTGCTGACTCATTTGTTTTGTCTTTTTCGGTGCGCTTTGTGCGCACTGCCATTAGATCTTTCTCATCATCGATGTCGATTTCTTCGACATCTATATCACTCGCGTCGTTGTTAACTTCGACGCGTAATGAGCATGAGCCAGAAATGGTTTGCTCGTGCGAGTCCGCCTTCCCCCTTAAACAAGAGGATCCCTCTAATTGGGTGGGTATGCGAGGATGGCGTAAGCCATTCACGAAGGACGGTTTATGCGTTGTAGACGCATGCACAGAATTATTGATGGTGAATTCGACCGTCGGTAAAAACTCTCTCCGATTCGGATACGATTGGACGTAATCTCGAAGTATCTCTTCTAGGACGCGATTTACGCGTTCTGTTTGACCATCCGTTTCTGGGTGATCGGATGTTGACATAGTCAGCCGTGTTCCGAGAGATCGGAACACGGATTGCCAGAACTCCGCCGTAAACCGTGGATCTCTATCCGAGACCAGTTCACGGGGTAGACCGTGGAGTTTGAATATTGTGTTGATAAAGACACGGGCACAGCCTGGAGCCGTAATCGACTCTGGTAGTGCAGCAAGATGTACCATCTTGCTGATTCTGTCTACAAAAACTAGAATTTCAGTGTTTTTGGGATCGTCTATGGAAAATCCGAAGACGAAGTCGAGAGATACGGACTGCCAACACTCTGCCGGAAGTGGTAGAGGTGCACGAGATGAAGGGCTAGGCTTTACCCGTTGACATACCTCGCAAGCACGAATGTGCTTGCGCACGAACTGATACTGGCAAGGCCAGTAAAAGTCGCGACTTACTGTGCGGTGAGTCTTCTTATGTCCACGATGCCCACTTGTTGGTGCATCGTGACACTCATACATGATGCGCAAGCGCAAATAATTGTGAGTTGGGACGACGACACGTGGAGTGTCGCCGGCAACGGCTGTGTAATACAATAAGCCGTTGCGTGTCGTGTATCGATCGGATGACGATCAAATAAAGCCGGTAGATCTTTAAAAGATTTATTGGATGGTTTCATTAGTTGATCCATTAAACATAGAGGTTCCTTATCTTCTGTGTAGGCTTTCTTTATGTCATCAACCAAGGTTGATGACGGAACACTCGTAGTGAGTGTTGCAACAGTGGGATTATTTTCACTGTTGGAGTGCACTGCTGACTCGAAATCGGGTCGGCGTGATAACGCATCAGCGACGACATTAAGTCGTCATGGTTTACATTCGACGGAGAAGTTATACATCGCGAAGAAGGATAGCCACCTCGCCATTCTTTGCGAAAGGTGTGGGCTATTTACGGCCGTGCGTAATGGCGCATGGTCCGTATATACGATGAGCAGCCTATCTCCGAGGAGATAGACCCTAAACTTAGCTAATGCATACTTCATGGGAAAAAGTTCCTTGTCATGCACTCGGTAATTGCGTTCAGCTGGTTGCAGTTGACGCGATTGATAACAGACGACGCGATAAGTAACAGACAACGCGCTCCGCGCCGTCTGTATCGTATTGCATTAACGCGCAGCCGATTGCGAAATCGCTGGCGTCACAGACCACATAGAATGGTCTGTATTGATCTGCAATCGCTAAGATGGGCGATTGCATCAAGCTTTGCTTGATACCTTCAAACGAACGCTGACAATCAGCGTTCCATAACCATTTTCTCGTCTTTTTTTCAAGAGACGAGAGAGATGAACTGTCATCTCTGCATAATTGCGAGAGTACTTGTGCAAGTACGCCGCTAAACCAAGGAACTTTCTA